>NW_022589706.1:36751027-36838234 GCF_004348235.1 Phoca vitulina
AAGCAAATGGAATACATATGGAGACATTGCTGAGAGCCAAGGCTCTCACTGTGAACAAGTGAAATAAAATATATATATATATAGTGTAGATATATATGTGTGTGTATATGTGTGTGTGTGTGTGTGTGTGTGTGTGTGTATGCAATGACACCCAGTAACCATGAGTATACCTAGTGACTAGATCTTGGTTTCTCTATACCACTCCCCACTGAAAGGAACCAGGGAATTTTGAAAAATGGCTGATTCCAGGGATGAAGTATAAAAGGTGTAAGATGAGCCTGGAAAATCTGTTGTGTCAGAAAGTAAGAAAGTTGTCCTCAAATAATGGGGTATGTCAAATGTATATGGGAGCCAGCTTGAAGAGGCTAACACTTGCTAGATCTCAGTCAATTGAGGACCAAAATTGGTGAATTACAACACATTTAATTAAATAGGAATCCATAAGTCCATACTGATAATAAATAAATAAATACATAGACAGCTATGGGAGAAGAGAGCTTTTCTTTCTAATAGATGTCAACTGATGAGTAGTAGACTTGAAAAATCATCCTTTTACAACCATCATTATAAGATTGGTTTGGGCAAGAATCAACGGGTGAATGCTTATGTGGAGTAGGATATTTGTACGGTCTCAAAGTAAATGATCATAAATTGCTTATTAGTTGCAAAGGAGAACATAGTAATTATATTATAGGAAGAAGCCAGACAATACCTTGACATGGTGATCAAAATTGACATCACAACTGAAGAAGGATGGCTCTGGATATGCTACGCTCAGAATGTTACAATTTCACTTACGTAGTATTCTGGTTGGAGGGAGAGGTGTGTAAACTGAATCTAAACGATTAAATAAATGGATGCTTAGGAGCCAGGTTTCTAAATGTTGGTGTGGAAGTGTACAGATAAACAAGGGAGTAAAGCTAGAATGATCCATGTGGTAATGGATTAGAGCTGGAGACATCAGTGTAAACTAATGTTTAGTTTAATCTAAACACTGATGGTCTCATAATAGAAATATTTATAAATATATGTATTTACATGGATTTGTATACATACACACATTTCCTTACTCTCTCAACTGAGAGGGTCTAGAAGACCAATGGCATCCCAGTAGCAATGAGCTTGTCTAACATCATTCTAGTGAAAAGAATCAGGGCTCTTGATTTCTAATATTATTCCAGTAAAAGGAACCAGGGCTCTTTGAAGAAATAGCTGAATCTAGGACTAAGGCATGAAATATAAAGATGAGTCTGGATAATCCTGTAGTGTCAGAAAGTAAGGAAGAGCTCAAAAAACAAAACAAAACAAAATCCCATAAGGGTATATCAAGGAACAAACTATAAAAGCTCCCAAACACCAAACTGGAACAATTTGAGCAACAAAAAAATGAAGTAGTATTGGATTATAGCCCCAAATATAAAATATTTCATTAGTACATATCAATATAAATAAATAACTGAATAAATTAACAAATGGAGGAGAAATGGAAATCTCCTGTGTAGAAGAATTTAAAGTAATTTATGTAGATACTTTGCCCTCAAGGAGGTGGAGTATAATTCCTCACTCCTGCATATAGGACTTCTTTTCAAAGAGGTCAGTATGTAAAGTGTTGAAAAAGAGTAACTACTGTTGAGAAACCTGACAAATACTATCTCAGCCACCTGGTCAACATCATGTTCATAGTATGCACCCTTGATACCATGTGATGAAAATGGCACTTTATCTTTGTGGTCTTCCTCCTCAAAACACATAATACCAGTGTAATCATCAGAAAAACACCAGAAAAATTCCAGTTGAGGTACATCCTATAAAATGTCTCAGCAGTACTTAAGATTGTCAAGGTCATCAAAAATACTGAAAGTCTGAAAAATTGTCCCAGCCAAGAGAAACCTAAGGAGATGTGATGACTAAAGGTAATATGGTATCCTGGATGGGATCTTGGAACAGAAAAAGGATACTAGGCAATGTTGATAATTTTACCATTTAAAAATTTTCATATTTAAATATATTAACTTGGTTTCTGATTTGTGTTATATGAAATTCTATTACTGATTATATTTTAAGACCACTTGTGTTTCATAGCTTATGTTCAAAAGTCAATCCCATATAAAGATTCAGATAAAACATCATTCATTCTTCTATTATCGAGGGCATTAGGAAGTAACTGTGTACTTAGCACCGTGATGAGTACATTTGGGAAAGTGAAAGAACTATAAAGAATGAGCTCCTCATTCTCAAGGGGAACAGACTACAGAGAGCAGTAGAGATTTAGTCTAGGATAAATTGTACTTAAAATAACTACAAGTGAAAGTCTTTCAAAACTGGTTGACAGAGGCTGAAAGGCTTTATGGACTGGTGGATATTGAGGTAGGCCTAGAATTCTTTTTTTTTTTTTTTTTTAAAGATTTTATTTATTTATTTGAGAGAGAGAGAATGAGAGACAGCACGAGAGGGAAGAGGGTCAGAGGGAGAAGCAGACCCCCAGCCGAGCAGGGAGCCCGATGTGGGACTCGATCCCGGGACTCCAGGATCATGACCTGAGCCGAAGGCAGTCGCTTAACCAACTGAGCCACCCAGGCGCCCGAGGTAGGCCTAGAATTCTGATATCAATGGAAGGTAGGGAAAGGGTTTTTATAGAAGGACCTTAGGGTCCACATTATGAATCATTTTGCTGTATTGCATGCAATAAATGTCACTCAAAAAAATTACTGATGACCACATGAATGGATGAAAGAAAGATAAAGGGAACATAGAATGGAAGAAGGGAGGGGTAGGGAAAGGTAGAATTTAGGATACATTAAAATCTCTAAGGCACCTTAACCAACTTCAAAACATCACACCTCTAGCTTTAATACATACATTAATTTAAATGAAAGCATTTACATAAGATTCTAAATTTTCACTTCAACATCACATAGATATAAACCCAACTGGGATTTACTGCATAGCTAGTAGGGCTCAGGATCCCAGGTCTATAAGGTGAGTAGAGAACAGTAAGAATCCTGGCATCTGCCCTCAAAGGGTCTGCAAGCTCCACTGGGCCAAGTGGGAAACCTGAGAATTTGCAGTGTAGGCTCTCCCATCCTTTCTCCATTATGGGGACATAAAATGTTGTCAATACATTCCCCTGAAGTAGTATGACATGGTGGTTAAGAGTACAAGTTTTGGAATCAGGACAGATTTGAATTCTTGGTTTGCCACTCACTAGCAAAGTTTTGTTATTTCTCCAAGCTTTAGTTTCCTCACAAAGAAAATGGAGATAATAGCAGATTCCTCAGGGGATCTTGGGGGATTATCCCATTAGTCTACAAGCCCTGTTTTCTCCAATCCACCCACTTCTGTCAACTGCTACTGCCTAAACCAAGTTACCATTTCCTCTAGCCCATAGGATAGCAGCTTCTCCACTGGTTTATCCTTCTTCATCTTTCACCTCCTCCCAGTCTATCCATTCTCCACACCAGTCATGGGATCCCATCTAAAATACAAATATGATTATTATCTGCACCCAAAATGTTGGCTTCCCATAGCTCTTAGGATAAAACCCCAAGCCCTTAAACTAGCTTCCAAGGCCTTGTGTAATCCTATTTACTTTCATTCCTTTGGTCACATTTGCCTTTCCATCAACTTCCCAACCCCAAGTCCTTCGCCATTTGCCTTAGAATTCAACCCAAACATCATCTCCCAAGGAAACCTCTCCTGACCTCAAGACCAGCCTGGTAGATCTTAGTGCTACTCCCCAAATATTTGTGTTTTTTCTTCTTTTAGGTACATCATAGAACTACACTTTTCTTAGCTCCTGTAAGTTAGGAGTCACCCATAACCCTGACCAACTCTGACTAATGAAATGTGAGCAGAAACTACTGTGTTATTTCTTGGTAAAAGGTTCAATAGCCAGTCCTGTTTACTATGCTATTTTCCTCTTCTTCTAAGAATGGCCATGTGATTGTTGGTGGATGTTCTGTCAGCTCGTGTCCTGGATTGAGGCAGACAAAAATAACGATGTAAAACAGAGCCTTCAGCTCACTTCTGATGGACATATAGTATAAGCAAGAAATAAATCTTCATTGTTTTTTGCCACTAAAATTTTGAGGCTGTCTGTTATTTCAAAATGATCTATCTTATCCTTACTGGTAGATTTGTTAGAAATCCCACTAGAGGGGCGCCTGGGTGGCTCAGTCGTTAAGCATCTGCCTTCGGCTCAGGTCATGATCCCAGGGTCCTGGGATCGAGCCCCACATCGGGCTCCCTGCTTAGCAGGGAGCCTGCTTCTCCCTCTCCCACTCCCCCCGCTTGTGTTCCCTCTCTCGCTGTGTCTCTCTCTGTCAAATAAATAAATAAAATCTTTAAAAAAAAAAAAAAAAAAAAAGAAATCCCACTAGAATGCTCCCCCCACTAACAATCTCCTCTGTGACACTTTTCACAACTGCAATCACATTACATGGGAGTCATTTGTCTAATGACCCTCCTCCTGCTAGACTATAACCTCCACTAGGTCAGGGAACTGTTTTCTTGTTCACTTTTGGTGCCCACACACCTAGCATAGTATCTAACATAATTCTCAATAAAAATTTGAATGATGAACAAATTCAAGAGATAATGTGTATACAATTATTAGTATAGAACAAAGACATACAAAATGCTCAATAATGATGATCTATTATTTCTTCTTTTCCTCTTGTTTTTATTATTTTATTATATAATTATAACAATTTAATTAGAGACAGCTTAGTGTAATGATTAAGATTTGAACTCTGAAACTCCCTGAGGATCTGAATCCTGACTTCCTCAATTACTAGCTATGCGACCTTGGACAATTAAACATTCTGCCCCTCAATTTCCTTATCTGTAAACTATGGGACAAAGCTATACATACCTCACAGGCCTGTCATAAGGATTAAATAAATTAATTTGTAATACAACTAAAACTATGCTTGGCATATAATAAGTAATATATGTTTGGTAAATACATACATATATGCATACATACCACACACAACTTACTAATATAAAAAGGGTTTTAGCAACTCCCATTGAACTATATATCCAGTCTTCCTCAAAAGAGATGCACAGAGAGGCTCTGGGTGAAATGAAGTAAACACACTCTATTATTTCTCTCCCACTACATGCAACTACAAACCCCACACAGAATACATGAAACCAGAATGTGAGAGACTAGACCTTGAAATCCTGTCAAACTGATGGTAAGCATTCCCTCCTCCAGCTTGAACTCAACAGTCCCAAACCAAGAAATTCAATTAGAATGACTGTAGATTTCTTTTTTTTTTTTTTACTAGTTTCTTTTTCTTTCTTTTTTCTTTTTTTTAAATTATGTTCAGTTAGCCACTGTATAGTACATCATTAGCTTTTGGTGTAGTGTTCAGTGATTCATTAGTTACGTATAACACCAGTGCTCATCACAACATGTGCCCCCCTCAATACCCATCACCCTGTTACCCCCTCCCCCCACCCTCCTCCCCTCTGAAACCCTCAGTTTGTTTCCCGGGGTCCACAGTCTCTCATGGTTCATCTCCCTCTCTGATTTCTCCCCCTTCAAATTTCCCTCCCTTCCCCTATGGTTTCACTCATATGTGGAACATATGTAATGACTGTAGATTTCTCATCAGAAACCACGGAGGCCAGAAAGAAGTGAAACGACATTTTTTAAGTGCCAAAAAACTATATTCAGTGAAAATATCCTTCAGGATTGAAGGTGAAATCAATATTATTATATGAAACAAAAGTGAGAAAACTCCTTTCTGCCGGACTTATTTTTAATGGCTAAAGGAAGTTTTCAGAAAGAAGGAAACTTGGTATCCAAAGGAAATGATAATCAGAAGGAAATTTAGAACATTAGAAATAAAGGAAAAACAATGGAAATGGTAAATATCTTGGTAGATATAATAGATTATTCTTTTCCTATTTGCTCTTTAAAATACATTTGATGTTTGAAATATAAAATTATAATATCTGATGAAGCTTTTAATGTGCATAGATGTAATATATAAGAGAACTAAAACATAAAAGGACTTAGATATATGAATAGTATTTCTACATTCCATTTGTAGTAAAATATTGATAGGAATTAGATATGTTAAGTATGTATATTGCAATCCCTAGAGCAACCTCTAACAACACTACACAAATAGATTATTTAAAAATGTTCAAACCACCCAAAAGGAAGGAAAGGGAAAACAGTAGAATGAAAAACACAAGGAAGAAACAGAAAACAAATAATAAACGGGTAGACTATATCTAAACATTTAAACAATTACAATAAATCTAAATGATCTAAACATACTAAATTAAAAGAGATTATAGAATAGATTAAAAAATAAAAGGAAAACAGGTACATAGAAAAATTGGAACACAAGAAGAAAACAGTCAGTATAGTTAGGAGACTTAGAAGCATATCATTCAAAGAAAAACTGAAAACATAAGAGCAACTCAAAAAAGTAAAGACTGGGACAGGGTATCTTTAAATTTTTAAGAAATCTACAGTAAGATTCTTTATTCTACACCAGATCCATGCTAGGAGCTTCCACATATGTAGAAGAGGTATAAGATGTGCTTTCATCTTGACTTCCAGAGGCCAGAATGAATGAGTGTCATTTGAGGTAGAGAGATCATCAGTCATTGTAAGAAACCAAAGAAAGACAGAGAGAGAGCCCAAGACCTAACCTCTCATTGGTGGTGTTTGTACTAGAGCTGGACAAATACTGAAGGTGGGGGGATACTATGGGAGGAACTTACAGAAAGGAATGGCAATTACATTAATATTTAAATCTTTTATTTTATTACGACACCTGGATATGAGGCTGACAGGTTTTTTCCACTTTAGGCTTGCTAATTTACATTTTTTCCCTGATATATCTATTTATAGTATGGAAATAAAGAAGACTGAAAAACTCTCTTCAGCAGGCTTGTGAGACACTGGCCTTCTCAAGGTCAAATGGGATGCTTACTCCAGAATAAAAAGAAAATGCTGGAGAATTTTTTTATTACTTCTCATAGAGGACATATTTAGTTTTAATCTACCCAGTATTCATCTTCCATTTTCTTTTTTTTTTTTTAAGACTGTATTTATTTATTTGAGAGAGAGAGAAAGAGCAGGAGTGGGGGAGAGGGGCACAGATGAAGAAGCAGACTCCCTGCTGAGCAGAGAGCCCTAGGCAGGGCTCGATCCCAGGACCCTGAGATCATCATCTTCCATTTTCTGATACCTCTACGTCCTTCACTCTATTCATGAGCACTAGGTGGGCTGACTGTCTCTCTGACTCAAGGGTAAAGATGATACCCTGGCCTGGCCACTCAGAGCACTGCATTCCTAGGCCACAGGATTGATTCAGAGATGGCTACATCACCTAACTATAGTTATTCAGAGTAAGTAACTAAGACTCTTATTTGAGAAACCAGGATAGAAATACCTTTTGTTTTTCCTTGTATAAGAATATATATACATGGAGAATGTGTATTAGTCAGGATAGGCTAGATTATGTCATAGTAAAATGTGAAAACCTCAGTGACTTAAAAGTTCTCCCTCAAACAATGTGCTATACACAAACAATGAATCATGGAACACTACATCAAAAACTAATGATGTAATGTATGGTGATTAACATAACAACAACAAAAAAGTTCTCCCTCACCCACACATCCATCATGGATTAACAAAGGAACCTCGCTCATTGAAATCACTTAGGGACCTAAGCTGATGGAGGCCCCATCTTGACACATGCTTCACTAATCACCATGGTAAGGAGAAAGGGACATAGTGAATAATGCAATGGTTCTTAAAAGCTTCTGTCCAGAAGTTACACACACCTCTTATATTCACATTTTATTCGTCAAAGCAAATCACACTGCCACATCTAACTTCAGGGAACAGAAGAGCATAATCTTACTATGTATGCAGATGAAGGAAAGCTGGAAATATTTAGTGAACAACTAACAATTATATAGAATATAAGCCTGGAGTTTCCAAGCTTGTGAAGAGCACTGGCAGAGGCAGGGAAAGACAGGGTCCCAATGATACAGTTTAAGTTTCTGGATCTAGCTGTGCCTGAAGGAGGATGGCCTGGGACTGTTAGTTTATATGAAACAATAAACCCCCTTTTTTGCTTAGTGCAGTTGGGTTTTCTTCTATAACTGACAAACGGAAGCATCCTGAGCCACGTGCTTCTCAACAAACAGAGCCAGATAGTAATTTTGGTTTTTGATGGATATGGTAGAAGGTGGAAGGATGTTAACCTACCCTTGAAATACCAACCAGTTTTTAAGCAACCCCAGAGCCTCTAGGGGCCACCACCTTTTCAGAGATAACTCAGATTCTGTGTGGAATAAAACTTGAAAAGTCTATTAGAGAAAGAAAACCAAAGGTGCATTAATTCTTATTGCACCTAGACAAAATTTCTGCATCTTATCTTGACAGACTCTGAAACATAGATCAAGGAGAGGAAAGTGAGAGTAACATTCTGTGTAACTAAAACCCACGCTGGCCCCAAAACCATGGAACCTTGAGAGAATTCCAGGCCATGATGGCTCCACTTGAGTCCGCGTGTCCCAGCCTAAGGAAAGCTGAACACAAAAGCATGCTCCAACTACTACATCCTGTGATCTGTCTCACCCACCCCAGAGCAGCTTTGAGGAAGAGAGTCTTGACTTCAGGAAGACTGAGGCAAGAATATCAATCAGGTAGAGAAGGGATGTGGCCTTGTCATAGACAGCACCTTTGGCTAGGCAAGCCGGGGCTCAAATCCTGCCTCTGCCATCTCCCACGGGGTGTCCTTGGAAGTTCTTTAGCCTCTGAGCCTCAGGTTCCTCATCTGTATCAGGCAGAGTGGGGAGAGCATCTACCTCAGACGTAAGAGGTGATTTTAAACAAACGGAAAGCATTCTATACAAGGCCAAGCACCAGAGAGGCCTTCCCCTGCTACCTTCTTCCCACCCTACTGCCTACTGTCTTTTTTCTTTATTTGCAAGTGTAGAAGGGGAGGCTGCTAGTGTGCAGGCAGCCTAGGAGTTTCGTGTATATTAGAGAAAGAGCTCTTGTCAAGTTTTGCAAAGTCTGGTAACATTCAAGAGCGAGTCTGCCACCTTGGTCTGTATTTCTGTTAAACCTCCTTTATGCATTTCCTTACACAAACACCACAGGTAATTTTACATAAATAGGATCACAGCGAAGAGCTTCTTCAAATAGCAAGAAGACAGTAATCAGCTAGATCAATTTTTCCATCTAACCAGACTGATGGGAGATTTTTAATAAATACAATAACATAAAGACAAGGTGGCCTTTTTATGGAAAAATCTCGGATTTTTTTTTTCTTAAAGATACATTTCCCGAAAGAGCACACTGTATTTCCATTTCAGTAAGTCACACCCAATTCACCAAACAACCCCACATTTACTGAGTACTTGCTGTATGCTGTACAGGTACGGGGCAGTATAAGTAGGACATAAATATGAGTAAGAAGCAACGTTGCCGCTGAAACACAAGCTCTTTTACGGCATGGGCTTTCTCTTGCTCATCACATATCCCCAGAACCCACTCCTACCTGGTGTATAGTAGGCTCTCAGGAAACAAGTGATGACTGATGAAATGATTGGCCCAAGCAGCTCAAGGTCTACCAGGAGTTAGCAGTAAATAACATTAGGCATATAGGTTACTGCATTGCTCCATCTGTGAGTAGTTACTGATTAGATCAAGAGGTTTGGTGATTAATAAAATTTGAAATGAGATATGATCACAAAGAGAGAGCTAATTCAAATATTTCTATCAGAAAAAACCAGTGTTTAGAAATGCTTTGACAGGGGCACCTGGGTGGCTCAGTCGTTAAGCGTCTGCCTTCGGCTCAGGTCATGATCCCAGGGTCCTGGGATTCAGCCCCACGTTGGGCTCCCTGCTCAGCGGAAAGCCTGCTTCTCCCTCTCCCACTCCCCCTGCTTGCGTTTCCTCTCTCACTGTGTCTCTCTGTGTCAAATAAATAAATAAAATCTTAAAAAAAAAAAACGCTTTGACAACTTAAGATCTCCTAATTTGAATAAGTGGAATTTTCTTCCAGGTTCAGTCTAGAGCAAGTCATGATAATAGTAATGATGATAAGGGTCACATACTATTTACTGACTGCTCCTGTATAAGGGTGGTACTTGTGATTCCCAGCTTCACAGAGGAAGAAACTGACAGATAAGAACTAGCCAAGGTCACCGGCCTAATTGGCAGGAACATTCTCAATTCTGACTCTCAGAAAGGTAATTACCTTCCCTCACACAGGCCTACTTATACTGCACCGTACCTGTACAGCATACAGCAAGTACTCAGTAAATGTGGGGTTGTTTGGTGAATTGGGTGTGACTTCCACACCTCCCTCCTCTCTCTTGTAATCACCATACTATATTTATTTCCTCTTATAATCAGCAAAGCATCCACTTTTTTTTTTCCCCCTAATGGAAGGCTTTTTTTTTTTTTTTAAGTGGTGTCCATAGCACCTGAGGTTCAAAAGCCACTTTGGGAACCAACTATAACTGATAGAATTCACTTCCTTTTGGTGTAGACCTGAAAGGAATCTTTAAGGAAGTGGGGCGGGGCAGTGGGGGAAGGCCCAACATGAACATTTTCTTTACAACGCTGCCCCCTGAAATCCAGTTTCTGTCCAAAGTAAGTAAGGGGGGCAGACTAGAGGGAGAGATAAACAAAAAAAGCCAGTTTAAAAGTCCTGTGGTTTGATGGCTAAGAAAAAGAGCTCCTTAAGGTTAACACACACTGTTAACCTTCTGAGGACCGCCAGTGTTTGCGATAGGCATGTCTTAGCCCTGAAGGATGCTTTCATTCCAGAACTTTTCAAACCCCTGAAGAGTGCTGTAATCCCCTGTAGAAAGCAGATAAACTGAGGTATTCCAACAACATAGATGAAACCCACATCCCTATGGCAAATCAGCAGGGATATCACAGCACATTCCAAGGGCAGCCTTTACGACAAGGGGCTCCTGGGGAAACCAGAGTCTTGTCTTCCTCCAGTAATCAGGGCTGAGAGAGTTTTACAGAAGAGTAATTACTATGGAAAGGTAATTACCTTCCCTCACACAGGCCTCATCTGCCTTACATGACCAGGAAAGCTGTGCATAGCTGAAATGTTCTTGTTTAATCAAATCAAACTTGATCACACATTAAGGCGGGGGGGGGAGTATCTGATACTTTTATAGTCTGGCGACAAAAGGACTTTGTAATTCTTGAAGTATTAAATGCATTTAAGACAAAACTAAATCATACAAAAGTTCTTAGTGGCTACATTCTTATAATTTAAGACAGATATTACTGCCGCTGTCCCTACCACCACCAAAACAGCAGCTCTTGGTTTACTGAGCACTCATAATGAGCCAGGCACTATTCTAACAATACCATGATGTAGGTGCTACCAGGATACCCATTTTGCAGATGAGAAAATTAAGACACAGAAATGACACATACCTTGCAGGGCCACACAATGAATAAGGAGTAGAACCAGGATTCCAACCCTGGCAATCTTTAGGAATCCTAGTCCTAAAGTACTGTGACAGTGGCATTAATAATGTGTATTCGGCCTGGTAGGGCAGAGCCGTGTGTTAGTAACAAAACAAGAATTCATGGTTAACTCCCAGTGTCTCTGGAGCACAGAGACAAGAGAGATGTGGAATGCAGTCCCTGTTTCATAGCCCGCACTGGGAGAGAGGCAGTATCAGGTTAGGGAGACTGTCAGACCCAACTGAACCCAAGAGGACTTTTTTGCTTGGATGAGAAGAAAGAAAATTTATTGAAATTTTATAAGGTCACTAAAGTTTAATGTCCCCACAAGGGCTTAAGTATAAAGTGGCCAAGGTATTCCATCACAAAATTATAAAAATAAAGTCCTGTATTTCATGGAAACTGAAAAATCGCTAGCTGTCATCCAAGCTTTGTTTGTATTTTAAGAGTGCCATTAATATCCCCAAGCTGCCCCATGATGTCTCCTCTTCCAGCCAAACAAATGACCTTGAGTCCCCAAGCACCTGTGGCTTGTAGTTACAGATTCAATCATTCAACAGATGTCTACTAAGGGGCTACTATGTGCCACAGTCTGTGCTTGATATGTTTCTAGGCCCCTAAGGACACTCATAAATGTGTGCATCTTGAGTTTCTGTTCACAAAAAAGTGACACAATGATAAGCAAACCATCCCCCTGATCAGAACTGCTATTCTTTCTGTTCTTTTATTCTACTAACAGGGAGGTGGAGAAAGGACAAGGCAGTGATGATAAGGCAGAGGCCACAAACTGCCCTGCAGCTGGGGGCCCGTAGGTAATACCAGAGAACGAAGCAAGGGATGGATGCTAGGGCAGCTGGAGAACACAGGCTCCTTCCAAGGGACAGCCATGACTCCGTTCTGACCAATTCCTGCCATTCTTGACATTTTTCAAAGAGAAATTAAAATACAGTTTCAAAGAGAAACTAAAAAATATCAAAAACTAATGATGTACTATATGTTGGCTAATTGAACACAATATAATAAAAATAAATAAATAAATAAAATGTATTTATCTCCAGCAATGTGAAGTCTCTCTAGGGTTCTAATTTGGCTTTCATTGGAAAGTTTTCACAAACACTGAGTAGGCCAAACAAAACAGTGCCACAGAACAGCTAAGGCTTGCTGGTTATGAATCTGCAATCCGGTTTGTTTCTGAGGTGTAGCAGGAAAGAAACAGCCTAACTGGGAAGAATGCTGTCATGGGTAATTCCTTGGGGTCCCTTCTAAGTCCACAAAAAAGCCAACTGTGACTTACTGGCAGAGCTGAGCGAGTCCTATGACCTGGTCACAACCAGGATGGTGGGCTGCAAAGATGAGGTACGGAAAGAAGGAGCAAGGCATATAATCTTGACTCCCTCCATGGAAGAAAGTGACATTCCAGCCAGGCCTGCCTGTGTACTGTGTAATATTACATAAACACAACTAACTGGCTATGACTGGTACAGTGATTAGAGATGCATTAGCAATTTGATTCTTCTAAAAGCAGACATTAATCAAGAACACTAATATAAGTAGCTACACCAAGATTGGTCTCGTTTTTCTTATCTTCTTTCCAAAATGTGTTGTTGCTTTTAGTATTTCAGCTGCCATCATCACATCATATTATCCATTTAAACCAGGTCCTGACCTAATGGGATCACCCAAGGAACAACTTCCCAAGACTCACTTACTTCGGTGCCAAATAAAAAAATCTGCAGGAAAAAGAATCCTGGACTGTGACTTCGGAACCCTGACATGCTGACAAGCTCCAGCTCACTCACCATAAATAGGAAGAATGAGTCCCAGCACAAACTCTGTCCTGGCAAGAACTTCAGCCATCAAATGGAAGAGCTATGTCACAGTAAACAATGAGAAAGAAACAGAATAAATAGGTGGGAAGGAGTGGCTGGAGCAGCCTAGTCTGGAATTGGTAGGCAACATGGCGCAGACATGAAGACGTCTGGCCTTGACCCCAGAGGGGCATAGGTCTGAATTCTAGCTCTTTTACTCAATAGCTGTGTCATGGGCACTGACAGACACCACCAGTTGAGTGCCTGAGGAAGTGATGCTTGCTTATACCCAAGACTGCGGCAACCGACCCACTCCAAGTAGCCAACTCCCACCCCATTTGATGACCCTGGACCATGTTTAAGTGTTCCAGAGAAAAGGGTGAGGTCCTAGATATCTCAAGGGAAAACCCCTCCCCATGCCTGATCAAGGGGGCTCCAGATAGAACACACTGCTCCAGTTCCATTCAGATCCCCAGATCTGATCCCTCAACTTTCTGATTTAGTAGGTCTGGGGTAGGACCTGCAAAGCTAAATGTTGGACAACTCAGGTGATTCTAACACAGCTGGTTTGCGAATACTGTTTGGAAACCCACTCTAGAGAAGAATTCAAATAGAGCTTCACAGGCACATCTGTGGTAACAACAACCTAAGAATTCCCATCCTGGTGAGCAGGAGACCAAAGGCCTGTGGGCCTCAATGATAAGCCTACTGGAATAGAATATTGCTGGAGTAGGGCTCTGTCTTATTAGAGGGCCCAACATCTTACTGTATTATATAGACTGTGAGCCCAGTTAGCTAGATCATCCCACAAGATAGTTTTGGTGCTGTGTCTAGATATTTTTGGTGTAAAATAAACATTAATTCCTATTAGTGCTGGTTAGTGTGCTTGGAACATGGGACCAAGTATTTGAGAAAGAGAGACCAACTCTATCAGTCCTCTTTTTCTCATGTAGGCAAATGCACTGGTGTCTGATAATCCAAGTACACCTGTCTGGGCCAACGAAAGCTGAGGCTCAGGTGATTATAATCCAACCATAAGGTTTTCGTCAGAGAAAAGAAGTGTAAGAAAGTAAGTTCATCATAACTCTGCATTGGTTAAATGTTTTTTTCTTATGAAGTTAAAAAAAATATTTTAGTTCCAAACATGTATGTGTGAAAGAAAAACAAGAGAGTCAATTTCTAGACAAACAAAGTGGCTTTGGGGAAGTATATCTAGATTAACTGCAAGAAGATGATATATTGTTTATAGTATTTGGCTTACCAGAAATAGAAGGGAAATTTTTCTGCAATACAGCAAATAGAGTTTTTTAAAGTAAGATTTTTACAAAAATTGGAACCCTTATGAAATACTTCTATCACCACCTATACATCTCAGAACCAATTCTAGACCCCGAAGGGTGAGCTGTCAGTATAGTCTCCATTCAGTTTGAACCAAGTGCAGGAACAGAGAAAAGTGGAGAGCATCATGAAAATGACAAAACCCAGTATTTATCCCTTTCTTCATTCAGCACCACCATTTTAAAATGGGAGCTAGAACGCAAGGATGAATAATATATGGTTTCTGCCCTCAAGGAGCTTAATGCAATAGAGACAACAATAGCTATATATGGCTAAGTGCTATAGAAAGCAATCTCATGAGATAGGTATTATTATATCCCATTTAAAAGATGGAAGACTGGAGATAAAGAGAGATTAAGTAACTTGTCCCAAATCACCAGGTAGGAGGAACACACATGTACAAATACCAACCCTATGAGGCAATACAAGTCAGTGTGTCCTAGGATTGTCACTAACCAGTAGTGAGGGGCAAGGGTCACTGCAGGTTGGGATGATTGGGGGGGTGGGGAATAAGAAAGGCAATGATGTGTTGCACCTTAAAGAATAGGTGGGAGGGCTGCCTGGGTGGCTCAGCCGGTTAAGTGTCTGCCTTTGGCTCAGGTTCTGATCTCAGGATCCTGGGACCGAGCCCTGTGGGCTCCCTACTCAGCAGGGAATCTGCTTCTTCCTCTCCCTCTGCCTCTCCCCTCCTCTCATGCTCTCTCTCTCTGTCTCAAATAAATAAAACCTTAAAAAAGAAAGAATAGGTGGGAGATTTACAGGTAAGAATGGGGGGCAGGGGATGCATTTTACATATAGGAAATGGTATTAAAACATAGCACAGTTGGAAAATACTTTACTGTAGAGGTGGAAATAAAATCACTTAAACCCTGAAGAGAGAAAATGAAGGGTTATTAAACATATTGTTTACCTGCATCTAAAACCTTTCTCATTCTCATTCTCCCTCACTAGCATTTTGCAATTTCCCAATTCATTGTAGGCAATAGAAAGTTATCAGATATTCTCCTGTACGCACGAAAAAAAGCCAAAGGTGGTGCTCAGGCTAGTTGGCTCCTGCTGTTGAGAAGCTAGACTCAGAAGCCAGGATGCATGTTCATGGTTCTATCAACTGGTATACATACCTGATGATGGGGCCCCAGGTTACACATAAAGAGACAAACAGATACATGGGGCCAGGGGCAAACTCCCTCCTCCACTTTATATTACACATCATATACTCTAAGTATTCTCCTTATCAATGAATACCTAATATAACGCTGTAATTTAGAAATGCTGACTTCATGACTGACTCCCATTAGGGCCTCATGACTGGCGGGACTGGAGGTGCAGAGGTCGTACAAAAAAAAGTTGTTTTAGAAAACATTTCTGGACAAATGGTTCCATCCAGGTTGGGAGGGTTTGGCAGAGCAGCCAGGAGGGACCAGAGAAGCTGGATGAGGAGAAAGGTGCTAAGAAATGTTAGCTAAGAGAGACTACAACTGGGAACTCTCCACAGATATTCCTACTGTTGAGGATTAAGGGAAGGGAAGCATGCTGAGGGGGTCTGAGGGAAAACCAGAGAGGTTAAGCCAAAACTAAGGGGTATCTGTGGCATGGAGGAGAGATGCTCCTCATGTAAAATACCAGAACACCTTGCCTATCCTGTCCCCTTCTTATACTCAGCACCCCTCAGAAGCACAGCCACTCCTGCTCGTAGCCGGGTAAAAGAAGAAAGGAAAGAAGAGAGAAGGGGGTGAAGGTGGAAGAACTGCCCATTTAAAAAGCCAGACTGAGGGGCACCTGGGTGGTTCAGTCATTAAGCGTCCGCCTTCAGCTCAGGTCGTGATCCTGGGGTCCTGGGATCGAGCCCCGCATCGGGCTCCCTGCTCAGTGGGGAGCTTGCTTCTCCCTTTCCCACTCCCCCTGCTTGTGTTCCCTCTCTCACTGTCTCTCTCTCTCTGTCAAATAAATAAATAAAATCTTAAAAAAAAAAAAAAATAAAGAGCCAGACTGTGTTAAGATTACATCCTACTGGTTCTCAAGTGATGGCACATACGGAATTTACTTCCCTTCATATAATGGGTCCTTTGAAGCTGCCTTACATTGTAGGACAAATAATTTGCCCACCTAACTACAGAGTATGAGCTGCGTGGAAGAGAAAGCGGGGTTCCCAAGAAACACCATTTTGAGAGGAAGCTCCCCTGTTCCCCATGGTTCCTTCCACAGGCCAAGAACTGCCACAGAACTTCATCTTTGTTATGTTCAAGTTGGAGAAGAACTGTCAGAGACCCAGAGGTTTAAAATTTAAGGTTAAAAACATTTTTGCATCCCAGGTGTGGCTCAAGCTGGACAGGAAAACAAGATGAGGGGATGAAAAAGAAGAAGAGCAAAGCAATAAAAATAAAAAAAAAATAAGGAGAAATGGGAGAAAGCAACAATTTAACCAAAACCCTCCATGTTTTAAAATCTGGTAGCGTAAAGATACTAAAACACAAAAACAATTCCTTATTAATGGCTGATATCTTCTGTTTTCACTGTGTGAAATATTTTCTTCACTATATTTCGAACAATGGGATGTCAGAACTCTCATTTCTGTGTCTTGGCTTCTTTGGATGTTCCATTCTCTTCTTCAGCCAACCTTTCTACTCTCCAAAGCTGAGTTCCTCCAGTAAAGCTGCAACATGTTTGCCATGTTGCAAAATGTCAGATAAAATACTGCAGGTGAGTCAGAGCATCTTTCTTATTCCCTGATTCATTCAATAAATACTCAAGAGCCTTCCACATGCCCCCAAGCACAGTCAGCCCTTGAGATACAATGGTGAGCAAAACTGATACAGGTTATTGTCTGGGAGGGGAGGCGGACACTACTCAAATTATCACATAAATATATAACAAACTGTTCACTGTAGACACATAACAGGTGAGGAGCGCTGGGCTAGTATGGAGAGTCAGAGGAGGCTGACCCCAGGCCCTACAGTCTGAACCAAGCTCCAAGGGGGTTAACTGGCCTTGGGGTGGGAAGTTAGTTGGAGAGAACTGCTCTTGCAAGGACTCAAATCTAGAGGGATTGTAATCATTTAAGGAACTGAAAAGCCTGTGGCTGGAACAAAGGCTATGAAAGAATAAAACAGCCTCCAGAGTGAGAAGGTGATCACAGAAAAATGACATTCTATTGCTCTGGGAAGTCCAGGGCAGAGGGCATGTCACTTTGGTCCAGACACAAGAGAACATCGTGGGTGTAACACACTATTTGGTAATCGTTTCTAGCTCCTCCCTACCCTGGAGAGTAATGACCCAGATTTTTTTCAGCCTGATCATGTCCATTTTCGCTATTCTATTATTTTAAGCAAACTACTGACTTTTTTCACTGCCAAATCACAAAACAAGAGCCATGTCCTTAAAAAAAAAAAAAAAAAAAGCCAGTCAAAACACACACACACACACACACACACACATTCCCAGATTTTTATCACTGGTTTTTCATGTTGAATCTGAATTTAAAATAAATGTAGGCATAAGTTAGCTCAAGAAAGAACTGCAAAGATTATATCAGTAAGGAAGTAACAGGGATTTGATATTTTGATGTTGATTTGCACATACTCTACCGAAAAGTTCCAACAAATACACCCTGGTGGCTTTTGTTCTATTCTCAACTCTGTAGATAGCTGCTGTTCTATTCTCAACTCTGTAGATAGCTGCCCTGATATACAACAGCTTCAACACCTGCCTTCTAATACCTGGAAAGGATGTGGTTCTGAAATACTATCGTCTCTCTAAAGTCAAAGGCCATTAAATATCCTTTTATAAAATAAAAGGCTATCCTCATCTCAGATGATGTCATTTTGTCTGGGCTTCTGCATTCTCAAGGAGAACAACGTGAAATAATCAGGAATATAGTGTACAGACTCCCAAGGTGACCAGTTTTCTGATTTCTCTCCTACAAGTGTGAGATTAGGAGGGAGGAAGGAAGCAGGGGGATGGTAAGTAAAAGATTGAAGTTTAATAATAAAGATACAATTACAGAATCCATTTGTGCCTTGAAATCTGTTTCTGGGAACAAAAGCCTAAGCATTCTAAGAAAGCATTGTAAGCTTTTTAAATAGATGAAAACATATGCTTCACTTCTTGTACATCAAAGAAATGTCCAAACTACTATGAACTATAACTAAAGTGTTACTGTTTACTTCGTGCATTGTTTCTATACTTTGACAGAAAGGGTCTGCATTCCCACTTAGGAAGTATCCAACCACATCTTAACTCTGAAGAAACCTTTCTTGGCCAAAGATTGAATTCTTTGCAAGTTTGGTGATCTATATAGTGAAGAAACCCCAAATCCTACAATACGGTATGAAAAGAACAAACCAGATTTAACTGTTTTTCTTCACTACCACAACAAAAATAAGGAAATAAAGAGCCCAATTATATTAGAGTATCGTTTGGACAAAACCACAGCTTCTAAAATTAAAACCCCAAACCATTTGCATGTTAGAAAATGTAAATTGTTAATGAACACTGTGTCGCATCAGTTTCCTGTTCCAGATGCTCTCTGTTGGGTTGGCAACAAGTCAAGAGCCTGACGAAGACGTGCAGGCATATGTCTCGTGTTTAAAATGAAAGGAAAAAAAAAGGAGAAGGGGGTTTCATTTTATAAACACTTCAGTGAAAATTACCATTCCTTTTGGGACCAATTCAGTCCAGGTGCTAAAGACAGAATAAACAGGCAACACATGAAGGCAGAAAAAGTCAGGCTTCTATGGGAATTACATTCCTGGTTACATTTAAAACTAAATTTCAAAATACAAATCACTATCACCATGGTTGTACACATATGTTCTCCCTCTGGTTTTTTAAATATTAATCTTTTATTCTCACATAATAAACTAATCTAAGTCAAAGCCTACAGCCGGTTGTGCCCCTTTTTAATGTTCTTCTGCTCCAATTTTAGGCTGAACTGCTTGTACCTAAGTATTTTTATTTTTACCCAAGGTCCTTAAGAACCTCCTTTTGGGCTTACATGGTCTTCCTTTATATTGTGATTAAAGGTAATTTTACTTTTGAGGGACACTGTTTCCTAGGACTTGGAGCAGGGATTCAGCACTCATATTCTCAACAACTTCCTTTCCAATGTTCGTTTTAAAAACCTTATGTTGACTATATACCTGCACCTTCCTTATTCTAGGCACTGTGACCTTAATAGAGAAACTGTCTAAAAGATTTAAAACAAAATCCTACCTGATACCTTTACTTGTGAAGCATATGTGGAATCTGAATTTCTACTCAGCAGTAGATCATCAAACACGCATCAAAGTACTAATAGTAGTTTTCTCTGGGTAGTGGGTTTATGGGTAGTTTATTTTATTTTATTCTGTGTTTGTTAAGGTACAAAAGCTCTTTAAAGTATTCTATGAACAAATGATTTCTGTAATCAGAAAAAAATCCAATTATAGATATTTTAAGAACATATAACATGAGTGGCGTTTTCCGACTCATCCAAATGACAATCCCTGCCCTTCTAAAGCTTATATCCTAAGAATTATAAGTAATTACACAACGATGCATGACAGGCACAATTACTGCTACTTGAGTTTGGAGGGGCAATCACATGGTGAAAGCAGCTTTAGTTCTAAGAATTACTTTAGTTGACAATTGCTCTGATACTGTTTTCTGAGACACTAGTGAAAATTCTGGCCAATTATTTTTAGGCATACAAATTCTTACTCTCAAAGCCATTATTCAGGTGTCAATGACATATTGGTTCACTTACAGGTAAAATATCAAACTCAGGAGACAGAGGACAAGATAGTTGTATTTGTCTAATTATAAAGATGCAAAACTGGCTTATTAGTGAATGTTCTCAAGATGCATGTATCAGTATGTCAGGACTGGATGTCAGTATCCCTTCTTTTGTGGAATCACTCCAACCCCCATTCTAAGTGGCAATGATAGATTGTCAATCATAGTCCACTGTCCATTTCTCCAAATCCCTGCCCCTGCCTCCCTCCCTCCTGCTTCCCAACACAGTGATGGCCACATGACTCAGCACAGCCAGAGGAAACCCCACTCCCCTAGCAACAGTGGCTGAAAGTCAGTCAGCTTTGTTTCCTAGGATTGATCAGAAAAGCTCTTTCTTTTTTTTTTTCCCTGGGTTGCTATTCTGGAATGACATAAGCCAGGAATGGCTGGGAGGAATGAGAAGTTCACAGAGGCAGTTGTAATTTGAAAAAATGAGGCCAATACTCTGAAGGAAGAAAAGCTTAGAAGATGCAAAGAGTCCTGATCACACTGTTGGAGCCCCTACCCCAACTCTCCTAAATATAGTTCCATCTCTGGGCTTCTCAGATGAGTCAATGTGAAAGGCAAATACTAACTAGGAAAACATATTAGCAAAACATATGACTAAGTGTTAATAACCTTAATAATACAAATGCTCTAATTTTTAAATCATTAAGAATAAAATGAATAATATAGTAGAAAAAAAGGAAAAGACCATGAACAGGCAATTGACAAAAGAGTAAATACAAATGGCAAAATCTGTTTTTCATCAGTACTCAATAAAATGCAATTTATATGTGGCCTCTACACTGTTCTTTCCATTTCCAAATTTTCTACAATAAGAAAAAGTCTGACTGTAATAGTGGAGGAAAAACTATAAAGTAAAGGTATTAAAATATAAAATTAAATTTAAGAATATTAGCCTGGCATCAGTTGGCATGATGAATGGGTGGGTAGACACAGAGAAAAGGCCATGGCCAATATGTGCCTGGGGTAAGGGAGCATCTTTGGAGAGATGTAAACAGCATCTCAAAGACAACAGAGATAGCCAACTCCTGTAGGGGGTGAAGTTGAGTCAGTGACTCCATTGCTTCCCTCCTGAGATGATAGTGGTATCCTGAAAAAGACAGAATGGTATTGAGGAGAAGCTGATTTAGAAGTAGGGAAGGGACTATACTGATTCAGATAAAAATAAAAAGCATATAAAGCTAGACCCATAGAATGGTAGAGAAAGAAGAGACCTTAGATTCACCTAATAAGGCTCTCATTTTATGATGAGGATCCTGAGTCCAAAGCAAGATCAGTGACTTACTTTCGGGTTACATACCTATGGGCATATTTAGGAGTAAAAATAAGACCCCTCCCTGCTAGGCTCTTTTTCTTCTTTTTTTTCTCTTCATTTTTTACCTTTTGACCCCCTTTATCCATTTCTCTCACCTCCTAACCCCTACCTCTGGCAACCATCAATCTCTGTAAGTTTGGTTTTTTTTGTGTGTTTATTTAGGCTCCATAAGAGAGATCATTTGGTATGTCTTTCTCTGTCTGACTTACTGCACTTAGCATAATGTCCATCCATGTTGTCACAAATGACAAGATTTCATTCCTTTATAGCTGAATAATATTCCATTGTGTGTGTGTGTGTGTGTGTATACACACACAATTTCTTTATCCATTCATCTGCCAATGAACACTTAAGTTGCTTCTATAACCTCACGATTCTGAATAATGCTGTAATGAACATAGGGGTGCATATACCTTTTCAAGTCAGTATTTTCATTTTCTTTGGGTAAATACCCAGAAGTGGAATTGCTGATTCATAATATAGTTCTATTTTCAATTTTCTGAGGAACCTCCATACTGTTTTCCATAGTGGCTGCACCATTACATACCCACCAACAATGCACAAAAATTCTTATTCCCTTTCTTTTTAAGTCTTGTCTTTTTGATGATAGCCATCCCAACAGGTGTGAGATGGTATCTCATTGTGGTTTTGATTTGCATTTCCCACATGATAAATTATGTTGAATATTATTTCATGAATCTATTGGCCATCTGCATGTTTTCTTTGGAAAAATGTCTATTCAGATCTTCTGCCCCTTTTTGCCCTTTTAAAAAATATTTTATTTTATTTAAATTCAATTAATTAGCATATAGTGTATCATTAATTTCAGAGATAGAGTTCAGTTACTCATCAGTTGCATATAACACCCAGTGCTCATTACATTACATGCCCTCCTTAATGCCTATCACCCAGTTACCCCATTCCCCACCCACCTCCCCTCCAGCAACCCTCAGTTTGTTTCCTACAGTTAAAAGTCTCCCTCTCTGATTTCATCTTATTTTAGTTTTTCCTCCCTTCCCTTTGATCCTCTGTTTGGTTTTTTAAATTCCACATATGAGGGGCGCCTGGGTGGCTCAGTCGTTAAGCGTCTGCCTTTGGCTCAGGTCATGATCCCAGGGTCCTGGGATCGAGCCCCGCATCGGGCTCCCTGCTCCGCAGGAAGCCTGCTTCTCCTTCTCCCACTCCCCCTGCTTGTGTTCCCTCTCTCGCGCTCTCTCTCTCTGTCAAATAAATAAATAAAATCTTTAAAAAAAAAATAAAAAAAAATAAATTCCACATATGAGTGAAATAATATGATAATTGTCTTTCTCTAATTGACTTATTTTGCTTAGCATAATACCCTCTAGTTCCATCCACATCATTGCAAATGGTAATTTCAATTTTTTGAGGCTGAGTAATATTTCATTGTATATATATACCACATCTTCTTTGTCCATTCATCTGTTGATGGACATCTGGTGTACCCATTTATTAATCTGAATTTTTTTTTACTATTGAGTTGTATGAGTTTTTTATATATCTATTAGCCGTTTATCATGTACATGATTTGAAATATTTTCTCTCATTCAATAAGTTGTCTTTTCATTTTGATTTCCTTTGCTTTACAGAAGCTTTTCAGTATGATGTAGTCCTACTTATTTATTTTTGCTTTTGTTGCATTTGGTGTCAAATTAAAAAAATCATCACCAATATCTATGTTAAGAATCTTCTGCCTATGTTTTCTTCTAGGAGTTTTATGGTTTCAGGTCTAACATTCAAATTTTTAATCTATTTTGAGTTAATTTTTGTGTATGGTATATGATAGTGGTCAAGTTTCATTCTTTTGCATGGGGCTGTTCAATTTTCCCAATACCATTTATTAAAGAGACTGTCCTTTACCCAGTGTATATTCTTGGCTCCTCTGTTGTAAATTAATTGACCATACATGCATAGGTATATTTCTGTGCTCTCTATTCTGTTCCATTGACCTATGTGTCTGTTTTTATGCCAATACCATACTGTTTTAATTACTAGAGCTTATAATATAGTTTGAAATAAGAAAGCATGGTATCTATACCTTTGTTCTTTCTTTAGATTGCTTTGGCTATTCTGGTTTTATTGTGTTTCTGTACAAATTCTAGGATTATTTATTCTATTTCTTTGAAAAATGCCTCCGGAATTCTATTAGGGGTTGCACTGAATTTGTAAATTGTTTGGGGGTAGTATGGGCATATTAACAATATTGATTCTTCCAAGCAATGAGCATGAATATCTTTCCATTTATTTGTGCCTTCTTCAATCTTTCATTAATGTCTTATAGTTTTCAAAATACAGGTTTTTCATCTCCTTAAATTTATTCCTATGGATTTTATTCTTTTTGACGTAATTGTAAATGGGATTATTTTCTTAACTTCTCTTTCTGATAGTTTGTTATTAGTGTATAGAAACATAACAATTTTTGTGTGTCTTGATTTGGTATCCTGCAACTTTATTGAATTTGTTTATTAATTCTAACAGTTTTTGATGGAGTCCTTTTGGGTTTTCCCCATATAATACGTTATCTGCAAATAGTGACAACTTTCCTTCTTCCTTCCCAATTTGGATGTCTTTTTTTTTTTGCCTAATTGTTCTGGCTAAGACTTCCAATATTATGTTCAATGAAAGTGGTAAGAGTAAGCATCCTTGTCTTGTTCTTTATCTTAGAGGAAAGCTTTCAGCTTTTCACTATTAAGTATAATGTTAGCTGTAGACTTGTCATATATGGCCTTTATTATGTTGAGGTACATTCCCTATCCACCTACTTTGTTGAGTATTTTTATCATAAATGGGAGTTGAATTTTGTCAAATAGTTTTTCTACATCTATTGAGATGATGAACAATTTTTATCCTTCATTTTGTTGATGTGGTATATCAACTTGACTCCTTGTGGATGTTGAAACATCCTGGCATTCCTGGAATAAATTCACCTGATAATGATGTGTGATCCTTTTAATGTATTGTGATTCAGTTTGCTAACATTTTGTTGATAATTTTTACATCTAAGTTTATCGGGGATATTGGCCTTTAATTTTCTTTTGTGTTTTGTCTGCTTTTGGTATCAGGGTAATGCTTACCTTGAAAAATGAGTTTTGAAGAGTTCCTTCCTCTTCTATATTTTTGGAAAATTTTGAGAATGATTGGTATTAATTCTAAGCATTTGGGAGAATTCAACAGTGAAGCTGTCTGGTCCTAGACTTTTGTTTTGGGGGAGGTTTTTGATTACTGATTCAATCTCCTTACTAGTAATTGGTCTGTCCCAATTTTCTATTTCATCATGATTTAGTCTTGATAAATTGTATGTTTCTAGGAATTCATCCATTTCTTCTAGGTTCTGCAATTTTTTGGCATATAGTTGGTCATAGTAGTGTCTTATAATCCTTTGTATTTCTATACTACTAGTTGTAACATCTCCTCTATCATTTCTGATTTTATTTGAGTCTTCTCTTTTTTTTTCTTGATGAGTCTAGGTAAAAGCTTCTCAAATATGTTTATCTTTTCAAAGAACCAGCTCTTCTCTAATGTCTTTTTTTAAATTTTTTTATTGTTATGTTAATCACCATACATTACATCATTAGTTTTTGATGTAGTGTTCCATGATTCATTGTTTGTGCATAACACCCAGTGCTCCATGCAGAACATGCCCTCTTTAATACCCATCACCAGGCTAACCCATTCTCCCACCCCCCTCCCCTCTAGAACCCTCAGTTTGTTTTTCAGAGTCCATCGTCTCTCATGGTTCGTCTCCCCCTCCGATTTCCCCCCCTTCATTCTTCCCCTCCTGCTATCTTCTTTTTTTTTTTTTCTTAACATATAATGTATTATTTGTTTCAGAGGTACAGATCTGTGATTCAACAGTCTTGCACAATTCACAGCGCTCACCATAGCACATACCTTCCCCAGTGTCTATCACCCAGCCATCCCATCCCTCCCACCCCAACCCCCACTCCAGCAACCCTCAGTTTGTTTCCTGAGATTAAGAATTCCTCATATCAGTGAGGTCATATGATACATGTCTTTCTCTGATTGACTTATTTCGCTCAGCATAACACCCTCCAGTTCCATCCACATCGTTGCAAATGGCAAGATCTCATTCCTTTTGATGGCTGCATAATATTCCATTGTATATATATACCACATCTTCTTTATCCATTCATCTGTTGATGGACATCTTGGCTCTTTCCACAGTTTGGCTATTGTGGACATTGCTGCTATAAACATTGGGGTGCACGTACCCCTTCGGATCCCTACATTTGTATCTTTGGGGTAAATACCCAGTAGTGCAATTGCTGGATCATATCTCTAATGTCTTTTTAATCTCTTTTTATTTTTACTCTAATCTTTGTAATTTCTCTTGTTCTACTAACTTTGGACTTCATTTGTTCTTCTTTTCCTAGTTCCTTGAGGTGTGAAATTAGGTTGTTTGACACTTTTCTTATTTCTGGAAGCACATATCATAATTAACTTCTCCCTTAGAACTGTTTTTGCTGTATCCCATACATTTTGATATGTTATATTATTTTCATTTGTCTCTATTTTTTTATTTCTCCTTTGGTTTTTTTTTTTTTTTTTTAATTTCTCCCTTGATTTCTTCATTGACTCACTGGTTGTTCGGTAGCATGTTGTTTAATCCCTACATATTTGTGATTTTTTTAGTTTTCTTCTTGTAATTGATTTCATACATTGTTTCATACCATTGTGACTGGAAAAGATGCTTGATATGATCTGATCCTCTTAAATTTATTAAGACTTGTTTTGTGGCTTAACATGTGATCTACCCTGAGAAGTATTCCATATGCACTTGAGAAGAATGTGTATTTTGTTGTTTTTGGATGGAACGTTCTGTATATATCTGTTAAGTCCATCTGTTCTAAAGTCACTTAATGCTGATATTGATTTTTTTTAAGATTTTATTTATTTATTTATTTATTTATTTATTTGAGAGAGATACAGAGATCAAACAGGGGTAGCAGCAGGCAGAGGGAGAAGGAGAAGCAGGTTCCCCGTGGAGCAGGGAGCCTGACACGGGGCTCGATCCCAGGATCTGGGATCATGACCTGAGCCAAAGGCAGATGCTTAACCAACTGAGCCACCCAGGCGCCACTGATATTATTGATTTTCTGTCTGGATAATCTGTTGATGTAAGTAGAGTATTAAAAGTCCTTACTACTGTCTTGCTTACTATTTAGGTCTGTTAATATTTGCTTTATATATTTAAGTGCATCTATATCAGGTGCATATTTACAAATGTTATATCCTCTAGTTGGACTATTTATCATTATGTAAGTCCATCTTTGTGTCTTTAAAGTTTGTTCTAAAGTCTATTTATTCGATATAAATACAGTTACTCCAGTTTTCTCTTGGTTCCCATTTGCATGGAATATCTTTTTCCATCTCTTCATGTCCAGTCTGTGTGTGTCCTTACATCTAAAGTGAGTCTCTTACAGGCAGCATATAGATGTGTAATTTTTTTTTTAATCCATTCAGTCACTCTATGTCTTTTAACTGGAGAATTTAGTCCATTTACATTTAAAGTACTTATTGATAGCTATTACTTATTGCCATTTTGTTCATTGTTGGTTGGCTATTTTTGTAGCTCCTCTCTGTTCCTTTCATCTTCTCTTGGTGTCTTCCATTGTTCTTTGGTGACTTTCTTTAGAGGTATGTTTATATTCTTTTCACTTCATCTTCTATGTATTTAGTATAGGTTTTGCTTTGCAGTTACCATGAGGCTTACATACAGCAACTCATATCTTTAGCAGTCTATTTTAAGTTGATAATAATTTAAGTTCGATCCTATTCTAAACATTTTTACTCTCCCCCCTCCGTTTTATGTTTTTGATGTCACATTTAACATTTTTTTATCTTGAGTATCCCTTAACTAATCATTATAATCATACTTATTTTTACTATTTTTGTCTTTTAACCTTCATACTAGCTTTATGATATGAGCATATTTAGGATTAAAAATCAGCAACCCCCCCCCACAGCTGCACCCTTTTCAACCACATCACCCCATCTCTCCTATTTCATCCATAGCTACATGTTCAAGAAAACTATTCTTATATTCCATGTATGCCACTTTTCCTTTTCATGATTGAGAAATTTATGCCACATGTAATGTGCAATTAATAAGAATCAGCAATAATTAATATCCACCTGTAGCATTAACAATTGTTACTATTGACATCATGTGCAGACACAAAAATTAGTGATATGGACAGTATGTCTTACACATTTGTGCATACATAAATACCAATGCAAAAATATCTGTTCCAGTGTCTTAGTTAAGAATGATTATTTTTATGATGTGACATGGAAAAATTAAGTACTTGAAAAAGTAACCTGTAGTGATCCCTTAATATGTTAGCAACATTGCTTAACTAGTTAGCTACCTTAATAGGCAGATCTAAATATCTTTCTACATAGCCTGTGATATATTTTAAATATGAAATAAACATTTTAAACTTCATTTGATATAGCTGTTTTGTAATATGTGCCGTGGTTAACTATTTTAATATGTTGGACAGTAAAACTAAATGTAACAGTTCCAACATTTCTCATGGGAGAGATTTAGGGCAGACATATGTTCTTCATCAGAGTTTCCAGCAGAAATCTTAGAAATCAAGAGGAAAAATAGACCTTATTATACCAAACTGTGTAGCAAACCATAATGGAAAGCAACAGTCTTAAAGTTGTTTTTTTGTTTTGTTTTCTTCTGGCAGCCCTGAAACAAAAAAATCTGAAACACTAGAAAGGAAGGTATATTCCTTAATGAAAAGTCCAATATTGGAATGCCACAATAACTGGAAATCCATAAATTAGAACCAAGAAATAAGGTAGAATCCTTTCTAAAATAAATTGTACCCTACTTCCTGAACTCCTCCAGCTGAGTGGGTGGATTCCATAATCATGGTTTTGTACCCTGGCACCTACTGTAATGAGCTGAAGTTTTCATTCAAGTGTGGGTAACATGAAGGCTGGTAATGAGTTTTTAGGATCACTCTTCCAGTTACCACAGCAACAGCCTTGTCATTGCCAAACCAGGAGGGATACTTAAGGTCTAAGGAACAACCTCAAGAGAAAGAGTTTTGAAATTTTGAAAACTGATATTCCAATTGGAATAGTGCCCTCAGGAGCAACAATCTGCAGAAATGTACAGTCTGAAATTTGATTAATTACTGAGGCAAACCTGTGAGATGAGGAAAGAATGCAGAGGTGATGAAGTAAAGGAAGCATAAGAGGAGAACTTCTTATTGGCTCCTCATCTTTTACAATTTTCTGTTTGGAAGTACTTCATATTTTACTAAGGAGACTAACTTTCTACAAGGCTGGGAAAAGTACTCGGCCAACTATGAAAAATGCTTTGTTTGAAAGACATATCTCTACTAACATAATAAAACATCTATGCCTTGTGGTAACAGAGATGAAAGTTTTTATAATAAAGTGGCAGACATGAATAGCAATAATAATTTTATATGGTCTATGTTTACCTGAGCTTTTCAAAAGAGGAAAGATGTCATAAATCAGTGCAACTTGATTTTTACTGTTGGCTATAGAATATGGCTTTGTTTCACTATGGATAAGGGCACAAAAATGCTTTCCATTTGGAAAGTAGACCTGAAAGTACCATGTAGGTACCTTCCACAACCCATTGAAAAACAAATTCTCAGCTTCTTCCTCATTCAGAGTTGAAGAGACTCCTCTATTAGGTTTCCTCTAGGGGATGCAAGGGAACTGGTTGAGAGCTCACTAGACTATGTTTATCTTCTCAGTGTCCTCAAGAACAGTGCTTTCCAAACTGGACCTGCCTTTCCTCATTTATTATATGTGATTGATCTTAAAAAGGGCATTGGACAAGTGAGAAGGGATAGAGGAAAAAAAAACTTAGGAAACAAGATCCCTTAAAATGAAACTTTAACAAAGTTGAAGATGATTTAAAAAATCATGGTCCATCATGAAGACAACTTATGCATTTTACCCAAATCAATGTGAAGTTCTAATTATTCCAGTTAGAGGAACAGCAATCTTGCCATTATTTTACACAAAAGTACTGGGAATTACATGGCAAAAGAAGCACAACTATACATCTAAGTGAGAAAAATACATCTTCACATGAGAAGAACTTATGCAACATTCCTTCCACAAAACTTACTCTTCATATTTCATTAAAAAAATAATAGTCCTGATTTCTTGAGAGATTAGAGTATCAGATTCTTGCTCTCCTGGTAACAATCAGAGGACCTCCAGTTTGACACAGTCCCTGCCGTTCCCTATCACTCTCTCTATTAAGACTGAATATCCTTGGGCGCCTGGGTGGCTCAGTCAGTTAAGCAACTGCCTTCAGCTCAGGTCATGATCCCAGAGTCCTGGGATCGAGCCCTGCATTGGGCTCCCTGCTCTGCAGAGAGCCCGTTTCTCCCTTTCCCTCTGCTGCTCCCCCTGCTTGTGCTCTCTCTCTCTCTGTCAAATAAATAAATAAAATCTTCAAAAAAATAATAATGATAATGATGTAGAGAACACAAACTGACAGCACATGCACCAGGGTCTGCACCAAGCACTTTGACTATTTTATCTCATGAGTTTGTTACTGTCATTACTATCCCCACTTGATTTGTGAGGAAACTGAGCATCATGAAGTTAAGTGACTTACTCAAGATGGCACAATTACTAAGATTCAGAGTCAGAACTAAAACCCAGGCACACAACTCCTAATCCTGTGCTGAGAACCTTTACATTTCACTACCACTGCCCCCCAGGGGTTCTATGCTTCAAGATCTTGGAATAATGTCAGGTATGTAGACATATTCAACAAATATTGATAGGTTGAAAATATTTGTGATGTAAGTCCAGTGATACTAGGCACACAATAGCACATTATTTCAGTATATACTATAAAAGAAATGTCAATATTATAACTGTGGATTAAAGTACCATGGGCATCACTCCACCTCACAGTATATTATCTTCCCTTACAATTTTCCCTATCAGGGAAGCCTAAAATGATAACTGCAGCAAATAGAAGTTTTTTACTTACTGTCCATTCTCACCTTCTTTCTTCTAACAGAACTCTGACTTTGGTCATGACAAATAGATGCCCAGTTAAAAATACTCTAGGAGCCAGAGGTGATCATGAAACCCAGTTCTAGCCAATGATACAAGTAGGACAGGAGAAATGTTATTGTGTTCCTTAATATGAAAAAGGGCAGCCTCTGTTAATATATGCCTCTTACTTTCAACCATCTTCCTTTATTGCCTGAAGCATGGACATACTAAGTCAAGGAGGAGTGATGACCTCATGACCATGATGACGAAAGAAAGAAAGAAAAGAAAGAAAGAAAGAAAGAAAAGAAAGAAAGAAAGAAAAGAAAGAAAGAAGCCAGAAAGAACATGAGTTCTGCTGCCTGTCTCTGAACTTCCTGCTGAGAAAATATAAATCCCTATTTGTTAAGCTAATCTGGTAAATTTCCCACTATATATATCCAGGTATAAACCTTATACAATGGTACAATAAGTGATAACCCCAAATTATCAACAGGAAGAAGAGTAAGAGTGTAATAAATATAAATACAGTTTCCATGGTATCATTATGCCTCTATCTTGAACTATAGATTTTTTTTTAGATACTTTGAATCACTCATTCCCTAGCTTTCCACTAAACTCAACAGATCTAGCCCCTATTGACCTTTCCTTTAAAGACAGTATAAAAATCCAGGGACATAAATCAATAAGCAACATAAAAGTTGTTTACCAAAAAGAAATTTTTCCAAAATAGTTTTGGGTGTCAAAAACTGTACGCAAGTTTTGTTTTCCTTTTTTTCTGGTTCCAGAACCTTCTGACCAACATACCCTTTGAGTACTGATTTGCTCCTAATAGGTTACATGTGTGCTGAGCTGTTTCACTTCGGCTCACAGGTTAGTTAGGAAGGGTTTGGACTGGCCAAAGCCCCAGGGCTGATTGCTTCTGACCAAAAAGTTCTGTCCACTTACCTGAGTACACTATGCAAGCATACTCGTTGTCTGTGTGTGTCACAATGTGATTAAGGTTGGGAAGTACTGCCCTACATGACAGCTACAAGCTACCAAAATAACAACAGACATAGGAGATGATTACTTATTTACAGTGTGTATGGACTGGAAATTAGCTCACATATAACATTATTTGTTATATGTTAGCTCCATATAACATCATTTTATTTTTAGTAAAATCACTGAGTGGTCAATATAGCACTTACGTTTATTGTCAAGGTTCAAAGATGGAAGATAGGATGACTAACACACACCGCTAGGAAATGACAAAGCCAGGACTTTTGAATCAAGGATTTTTACATCTAAGCTCTATGCTTTATCTGATACACCTCCCTGTATGATGACATTCCAAGTTTACACAGATTTTTAAAATTAGAATTTTGACTTCATTCTCTGAAGAAAGTTCAAATGGTTTTCCTTTGTTTTCTCTTGTGACTGCTAGAGAAACACTAACATACACAGAAACTGATAATCTCTTTGAACTTAGCAAGACTGAGAAAGCACAGTAAATGACATTTTCAGGCCGTACCAATTTACTTTTTACAATTCCTATCCCTGACACTCAGGGAGCCAGCCCTTGTTATTTTGCGTGAGTAGAAAAGAGAGTTTTTGCCTGCCATTCTCCCTAAAAGTAGCTATCAAAAGGAAAATAGTATGCTGCCGTTGACCATGCTTAAGTTTTTGTATGTTTTGCCAATTACAGTTTCTCATTGTGCTTTCCATAAAAGGGAAGAATAGGGAGAAATGAAAGAAAACGCCAAAAGTAAATTACATATTCAACATATAAAAAGGAAATATGAATTTTAAACACGGCAATTATTGTCAAGAGATATCACTGAAATAAAAAGAATTTAAGTTTGCCACTCCTATTTTAGAAAGCTAGACAACCAATAGATTTCAATGACTAGAAATAATATTTTAATTTCTTAATAGCAATGCAGAAACAAAGAGAATACATGCCTGAAAATAGGAAGGCATGAGGAAACATCTATAAGTAGCTATTACAGACAGAGTAAAAAGAACAGGCGATATCTACAATATTAACCAAATATTAATTCACTGTTTGTAAAATAAGAACATGATGGAATGGCTGAGCATGCATGGCATAAAACAGTAAGTTTAAGCAAGCCTCAGTTACAAAATATAATAAATGCAATGGTTATGGAAGTGAGCTGGTAGCAGGTTTAGAATCTCTTGTTTAAAGACCTGGGCTCCAGACCCAGAACACCTGGGTTCAAATTCTGATCCTTTCACTTTTAGGTGATGATCACATGCTTGAGTTTTCAGTACAGAAAAAGTATTATTTTCTTGATTCTATTAACATTAAGATTAATAAAATTATAATATAAAAAGTGGAGTTTTACTGATTAATTGCTTGCTTTCAATAATAGTTTTAAACCAAATTTCATCAACCCCAAAATGTGCACAGGCCATAAAAGAAATTCTGCCACCCAGTAACAAGTAAGCCAAGACTATAAACTGGAATAACATAAACCCAACACTGTGCGCAAGTTCATGGTAAAGCCAGGTTAACCTAGTTCCACAATTGCCCAAGCATTTGGAAGGCAATTTGGAAGATGATTCTATTCTTTCAATATATAATGGAATATCCCACCTTGTTCTACAAGATTGAGTCACTGCTACCCCCACACCATCCTAGTGCTTTTTTCCTGAGATGTAAACAGTTGCCTCAGCAGCTAATTGTAAACATAAACCCTACTTCTCAGAACATTTGAATTTCCAAGATACTTAATAGGGGTATGTCTATGGCCAAGTAAAAGTCTATCTTCAGAAATAAAGTCCTTTTGGTGTCCATAGAGGTGGAGTGACGCATATGTATCCCACTAGTAAGTTCACCTATGCCAAATTTAAGTAGTGCATCTTACCCACCCCACTTAAACTGTACATCCAAAGTTTACCGAGGTAGGAATGTATACTTCATATTACAAAATGTCTCTAAAATTTTTAAATATACTAAATTTTCTACAAATTCTTATTTTTAAGCTTCATTTGCTAAACTTACTATTTCTTGATATAAACATGAATGTACAGAAGTGTTTTTAAATGTAAAGTCACATTTAAAAGCAAGAGAATGCAATATCCTAAGCAATCATAAATAGAGAAAGTAATAAAGAGTGAAATGCTGGGTCAATAAACACCTTGAGTGAGTATTAAACGAATACTCTTCCAGCATGACTTCAATTCCCAAAATAATACAGCAACATACTAATGTTACAGAAAAGCCATCCAAAGAACCTCAGCTAAAACAAACCATCTTTGTTGTCTGTTTCTGAAATTATGCATTTTAAGAATAACTCCCAATTAAATTCTCTTGGCATTCAAATTTACTTTGAATCAAATTACTGTTCAGAGCACTGTATAAACCATATTAAACCTTTCTAAGTCAATATTCATTTATAGCCAAACAAACACATAGTCGCATAGAGAGCCGTAACTTAATGAAATGGGAGCAAATTCCACAAGTTTTCCTTAAGTAGATTTTAAGGTGGCAAAGAGGTTCTATACTAAGCAAGGAAATGTTTCATTTTTGTGGAAACTTCTGTTTCCATCTCGTCAGGGTTTCATTTTCCATAGCCAGACAAAGAAAAGGTCATCCGTGGGCATGAAGGCCAGCACCATGCATGGGGCGCTTCAGTGGACAGCTACACAGCCTCTTTCGGAGCGGTCTGGACGCTCCCCTCAGTGAGGCGCGACAGGCAACAGGAGGAGGAGCTGGGAAATACATAATGTGCTCAGTGGAGCCTTCCTGAATGGAGAGGTCTGCACACACCTATACACACACACACACACACACACACTCATGAATGAATGAGAGCTACGTATGTTTTTAGACTATTTAAGTTTTGTGTGTAAGCTTTAACAATTTCCACTCGTAAACAGACCCAGGCTCCATCCATGCTAATGGAAATAAGCTTTGCGCAAAATAGAAATAATACTGAGTTTGATAAGAAAAACACAAATGAATGTCTCTATGAGTTACATCACAGTTCTTACTAAAAGTAAAAATGGTTAGAGTGTATGATATATCTTTCCCGAATCAGCATAGCCTCCTTTACTGAGATATTCGGATATTATCTGGGATACTACCAATTAATTCAGATTCAAAATGAAATATGAGAAGTAAAAAGTATAAAAGTACTCTCAAAAATTGCAATTTTCAATTTTATGACATTGCATAACATTTTAGGGAAACAGTTTTGTGTGTGTGTGTGTTTAAGTTTGAAATGACAATCTCAAAGAAACTATGTCAACAGAAACCCTTTGAATAGGCTGCACATCTTATTTTTTCTTAAAGATATGACACCCTGTGAAAATTTTGCTATTTTAACAAGGCTCTAGAAATAGGAGCTGTGATGGACAATTAGAAGATAATTTCACTATAGCTGGAAAAAAAATATTTCAATGAAAACCTCTAATCCTAAAGGCTGGCTAGTATTCATCAGGCCTCATAAAATTCCAAACAACTCCAATGAAGGTGGTTTCACCTCTTTCTAAAATGCCTTTATTTTTAAACCCTTTTCTATATCAGTGATGTTTATGTCCTATATTTTTTATTAAACACTCACCTGTGATTTTTTGTAGCAAAGGTGACAATTCAGACTCTTCACAAAAGACCTGAGCCAATGCTTTCTTCACTTTTTCTTCAGTTTCCCCCAGGTTTTTGTCCACTGTGAACTCTCCACTGACAGAATAAATATATATCAGGAGGATCAACAGCTCTTCAGGGCTGTAGTCATCATTGGTCCTCTGGTCCAAAGGCTTAATCATGGGCAGCAGCTGATTTAACACAACAGACATTGTTGACTCCCCAATGCTCTGAAATAAAAGGTGGTAATAAGAAAATAGTCATTCTTATACAAAGACGTAATTAATGCACAGTATCAGTCCAAAGATGGCTTGCAAACAAGTTTGTGATGTTCATGACTAGACTGCTTTTTATTTGTCTGTTTCTTGTCCTAGAGAGAATGCTGCAAGAAATTTGGCATTAGATTGATTGGTATGATCTAGTTTATAACATAGCTAGTAAAGTTGCAAGCCCTTTTATATTATCTTACGTATAACTTATACAAGTAAGAGTCCACTAGTTTTATAAGTGTTAAGTACTTCAGATACCAGAAATTTTAAATTAAAAAATATATTTTTAAAGCAATACGATTAAAAATAAAAACATGTCAGCATCTATATATCCAAACGAATGCTGACATTCTTTTAGAGGAATTACCTCGAATTTTACAGTATATTCTTTTTAATATTCTCTATATTGGCAAATACTAGTCAGAATAGATTTTTTTATTCCAAAATCAAAGTTTATTTTTATTTTCATTTATTTTTTAAATTTTTAAAATTCGAATTCCAGTATAGTTAACATACAGTGTTATATTAGTTTCAGGTGTACAATATAGTGATTCAACAATTCTATACAGTACTCAGTGCTCATCATGGTAAATGTACTCTTAATCCCCATCACCTATTTCACCCCCCCACCCCCTCCCCCTCTGGTAACCATCTGTTCTCTATAGTAAAGTGTCTGTTTTTTGGTTTGTCTCCTTTTTTTCTTTGTTCATTTGTTTTGTTTCTTAAATTCCACATATGAGTAAAATCATATGGTATTTGTCTTTCTCTGACTGATTTATTTCACTTACCATTATACTCTCTAGATCCATCCATGTTGTTGCAAAAGGCAAGATTTGATTCTTTTTCATGGCTGAGTAATATTCTCTTGTATATACATACCACTTCTTTTTTTTTTAAGATTTTATTTATTTATTTGAGAGAGTGAGAGAGAGTACAAGAGTGGGGTGAGGGGCAGAGGGAGAAGCAGATTCCCCACTGAGCAGGGAGCCCGATGTGGGGCTTGATCCGGGACTCTGGGATCATGACCTGAGCCTAAGGCGGATGTTTAACCCACTGAGCCACCCAGGTGCCCTGACGTACCACTTCTTTATCCATTCATCTATTGATGGACACTTGGGCTGCTCCTACAATTTGGCTATTGTAAATAATGCTGCAATAAACATAAGGGTACATATATCCTTTCAAATTAGTGTTTTTGTATTCTTTGGGTAAATACCCAGTAGTACGATTATTGATCATAGGATTTTTTTTTATAACAAGGAACAGTCATTTTCTGCTAAACCTGGTGAATAGAATAAGGGATCAAACTGGGCAACGTCACTTAGGGTTCAAGGTATCTTTGGGTAAATCTGAAGGTAATCCAAGAATTTCATTTCAGGGTTTCATTTTCCATAGCCAGACAAAGAAAAGGTCATCCGTGGGCATGAAGGCCAGCACCATGCATGGGGCACTTCAGTGGACAGCTACACAGCCTCTTTCGGAGCGGTCCTCACTGAGGGGAGCGTCCAGGATTAAAGGTAATCCACTTTATAACTTAAAACATTTTTTTCCTTTTAGCTCTTCCACTAATTTCATGAGTGATATTTAGCAGAGAATTTCAAAATTCCTTGCATGTGATAACAGCATGGAATTTCTGGAGTAACCGCATAACTTCTAAATTGCTATACCATGTTTCGTACAAATTATGAGATTTTTGGTGAATAGATAAATCCCCATTTTAAGTAATGTGCTTTATTTCACTTTTAATATAAAATAATCCTATAAAATAAAACTCAACTATTTGAATTTATATTAAAATCAGGGGCCAAATGATCACAACTTGCAACTTCCATGTCATTCATTCAGAAGGGTTCATTGAGTATCTACTGTATTCCAGGTATTATACTGGGTCTAGGGATATAGCAGTCAATGAAACAAATCCCTTGCTCTCATAGAGCTTACATTCTAGTTGGGTGAAACAGACAATTAAGAAGCTAAAGAAGTAAAATATATAGTATACTAGATGGTGGTGAGAGCTATGGAGAAGAATAAAGTGGGAAAGAAGGAAGATGGGACATTAGGGTATGTGTACGTTTATGTGTATGAAAATACACTATATTAAAGAGGAAAGGCCAGGTTAAGAAAGGAGTGTTGGAATTAAAAAATAACCTACAGAAATGTTCTCTCTTTGAATGAAGTTGATGGCAAGCAGATGAATGTGATTCTGTATTGGGATAACTACCCCAAAACGAACTTTTCTAGTCAAGTCATTTCCACACCTGGAAAAATTTGGACATATCATCTCAAGGTTAAGGTTTACAATTATATTATTTGGTACACGATAAACAGCTGTTACCATTCATTTCACAATGCACCAAACAAAAACAAAATGATAAGTCTCTGGAATGAATAGGTACAGATGGAAAAGAACAGGATGATTTTAGTGTTACATGGTGACAAGACATGATTTACCCAGTGTAAACACACCCACTTCTCAAAGGAAATGGCTAGAACATTTGAAGGCATCCTAGGACTGTCCTATAACCTCAGGAGTCTCTGGAGACAAGCATTTAAGTATTTTCTGCTTTACAAGCTGCCAAGAGCAATTTGAAATATAGGAGCTGTGTGGCTGGCCTGTTAGAAGTGGGGCTGTGGGGGCTACAGCTTTCATTTTTCCTTTTTACCCTATCACCAACATTTTGGATAACATGAAGCAGATTCCTTCATTGCTTCATTATATCTCATTTCTAAAAAGCAGGTATATGCATCAAGTATCTATCCTATAGGAGCCCTATGATGCTCTTCCCAGAGCAAAAGGATTTTTTTAAAAGATAGTTATAAAAAGTAAAACAAGGTAGAATAATCATCATAATCATTTGAAAAGGTTCACCCACTAACATCTGGCCATAAGAGCATAATTTTCAAATTGTTGATCTAAGATATATTGCTGGAGAACCAACTACCCCATTAGTAACACTCTAGCAGACGTTTGTTAGCTAGGTAATACCTGTGCACATCAATTTATAAAATTACATTCTAATCTGCTTAAAGCATTCCCAAAAGCTAATTATTGAGTTGAATACAAAGTGAAGAATACTGATCAGTCTTAAAGAGCCATGAGATATGGTGGAAATAAAAAGACTCCATTTCAAACACCCAGATTCCAAACCTGACTGTACCACTAAGCAGCTCCTTAACCTCATAGGATCCCAATAGACTTCTCAGGATCTTTTCATCTCTAAAATGACATGATCCAACTAAAAGATGGCTCAGTTCTTAAGCCATATATATGCCAACATCTCCATTTTAACTTTCTTCTCTCTCTTTTTTAAACATTACCATTGGTGATAGTAGGCTGTGAATCACATTTCATTGCTGGTTACACAGAAAAATATAAATGCTCAAAAGAAAAGCTTTACTGCAGAAACAAATGTAGATACAGAACTATCATAGGTACATGTGTGACAAGGGCTGATATACATACATCTATTTCCTAGTTCTGCCACCGAGAGAATCTAGAAGTAAGACACCTCAGTAGCAATGAGCACACCCAGTGGCCAGATCTTGGTATGTAATATCATTCTCAAATAAAAGGAATCAGGGATCCTCAGAGAAATGGCTGATTCAAGGGATGGGGCAGGGGAAAATACAAGAAGAACTTGGAAGGTCTTGTTGTGCCAGAAAGTAAGGAAGTCCTTAAAAAAACAAAGGGATGGGGCATGTCAAAAGGACACAAGAGACAACTGGAAGGCCTCCCAGTGGCCAAAGCTGAAGCAATTTGGGTAAGAAAATAAAGTAGTAATGGATTATAACCCCAAGTACAAAAAAATGTGCTTCACTCCATACTGATCTAAATAAGTGATTGCATAAATAAATATAAATAAATTTAAATAAATAAATGTAGGAGAAGAGATAAATGTTCCTTACAGAAGAATTTCAAATAACTTATGTAGACACTGCCCCCTCCAGGGGTTAGAGCTTAATCCCCCCACCTCTTGAGTGTGGGCTGCACATAATGACTTGCTTCTAAAAAATTGTGTATGGAAAGAGGAGGAGGAGAACTTTACCTTAGAAGATCAAGGTTAACATCACCAGTGATAAGGCAAATGATATCATGTGTCCCTAATATGATGTGATGAGAATGGCACTTCACTTTTGTGGTATTTTTCTCCCAAACCCATAACTGCACAACAAAAACAACAACAGATAAATCCTAATTAAGGAACATTCTACAAAATGCCTAACTAGTATTCCTCAAAACTGTCAAGTCATGAAAAACAAGGAAAGACTAAAAAACTATCACATACCAGATGAGACTAATGACAAAATGTGATGGGATCCTAGATGGGATCTGGAAACAGAGAAAGAGCATGGGGGGCAGGGTGGGGGAGACTAGTAAAATCAGACTAAAGTCTGGAGTTTATAGTCAATAGTAATGTACCAGTACTGGCTTCTTAGTTTTGACAAATACACTACAGTACTGTAAGATTTTCACAGTGAGGTGAGGGATATACAGAACTCTCTATACTATCTTGACAACTTTTCTATACATCTAAAATAATCTACAATAAAACATTTTTTTGGCAAGGGGAGGAGAGATGAGGGGAAGAGAGGGAGAGGGAAGTTGAGGGAAGGGAAGATAATAAGAGACAAATCCAGGTACTTTTGGATCTCCTTCTGTCAGACTGAAAATTCCAGGAAAGACAATTTCAGCTGAGTATAAGAACTCCTCAAACAGGGATGCCTGGGTGGCTCAGTTGGTTAAGCGACTGCCTTCGGCTCAGGTCATGATCCTGTAGTCCCGGGATCGAGTCCCACATCGGGCTCCCTGCTCAGCAGGGAGTCTGCTTCTCCCTCTGACCTTCCCCCCTCTCATGCTCTCTCTGTCTCATTCTCTCTCTCAAATAAATAAAATCTTAAAAAAAAAAAAAAAGAACTCCTCAAACAGAGAAACTAAAGTAAGGGACTGACTCAGGAAGCAATGAACCTCCCATCAATGGCAAAGGGAGGCAGGGAGATCGTCTGGCATGGATGAAAGAGAGGGAATCCTAAACACACTGGCTTGGAAGGCCAATTAGACCCTCCTAGGACTATCCATAAAAGCATGACTCCAGATTGGATGTATATCAATTTTTCCATACTCTCTTCTCTTAGAATGAAACCTCAACAAGAAAAAGGAAAAGATCAGTGAGACCCTAGATTGAAACCTTTTTAAAGCTGAAAGAAAGAATCGGAGGAGGATTGATAATGAGGTTACGGGAGTAAAATTATATGCCTGAGAAACAGCTGTAGCACTTACGAGCTGTGTGACCTTGGGCAACTTAAATTAACTTCTCCAAGTCTCAGTTTCCTCACCTGGAGAATGGACAAACTACCACAAATGTCTGAAAATTAAGCAGCCCCTCAGACACCCCTTTTCATATTGGGACAATTACTTAAACTACTTTGTGGTTTAAAATACAGTAATCTCCACAATGGGGCAGTCTTTATAAGGACCCAAACATCAAAGGACAACCTCTCTTCTGAGGGTTGATTTTGGGGAAAATGCTTGACCTTACATTTGAGGCCAGACAATAATAGCTTTCGCTTCATAAGGTTGTTCTCCAGATCTAATAACAGAAGTAAATCACAAAGCGCAGTGCCTGGCACATAGCCTCTGATCAATATGAAATGCCTACCACTACTATCGCCTACTACCCCATGCTTGCTTGCTTGGTAGGAGTGACCAAGAGGACTGGCAGGAATGAAAAACCTTCTAGGAATAAGAAGTTCATGGTCTCAGGAGGGAGGAGCAGCCTGCCAGTATTGGATGTGACATCACATCTGGGAACTTAACTGCAAAGTTAGTCAAAGGTTAAAGGCAATATAAACATTATTAAACACTGCCATTAAAAAAGCACACACAGAGCAAACCACAACCAAAGCAAAAAAATGGCTTCTTTATAAAGTACCAGGGATTAAATTTCTCATTCATTTTGGTATAAATGGGCCAACTAGTAGGAGGTGGAAGACTAGAGCTGTGTCTAGAGTGACAGAACCTTTTTTTTTTTTTAATTCTGCAGTCTGGAGCTCCTGTTATTTTTGAATGAGTCCCCAGTAACTCCATACAAAAGGCTCTCTGTAAAATGCATGTTGTCTTTAGAAAAGCCATTTTGGGGGTAGAGGGGCTGAATTAAAACACCTCTGCGAAGTCAGAGGCAGGCCCCGTGCTGGCTACGTCCGCAGGCCTGAGGAGCGAACAGGCCATATTCCTCCTGGCTGCCGAGCAGGCCGGGCTGGCTCCACACCTGCTCCTCTGGGGTGCGGCCTGCAGACCCTCCAAGAAACTCAAAGCCACTCTCACGGGCTGCTGGAGAACCCATCTCCACAGCTCCTCCAAGGTCCAGCTCAGTCACAGGGTGTGGGCTCATGGGATGCTGCCCGTGAGGGCCTGAGGGAGTGCCTAAGGCCCTTCTGCCCCCAAACATCACTTGCCACCCTTGCATTGATACCTGTCATAGGCTTTAGATTCCTATGATTAAAGCTACTCTGCTTCTTTGGGGGATGGCCTTCTGTATATGGAACTTGGTGTATAGGAGGATAATTCACTGATGCACTCATGAATCTTCAACAAATGTTTATTGTGTACATACGAAGTGCCAGTCACTGTGCTATACTCTGGGCATACAAAGAACAAGGCAAGACACAAGATTCCAGGAGCTTACAGGTGAGTGGAGGTAGGAGTAAACAGTAGAGGAGATGCAGTAAGTAAGAGCTTTAGTGGAAGTTTTCATCCACTTTGGAGATACAGCAGAGGAGCACCAAGTCCTGGGAGGGATGGTACCTCAACTGAGTCTTACCCAATTGACTGCCATCTCAGGGAGGAGCACAGCTCTGAGAAATGAGCAATGGGCTAAGATCCTTCCTTCATTTCCTCAGCAAATATTTAACACCCACTTACTAAGAGTGTGTGGTAGGTAGAGTTATGACCCCTGAAAAAGGCCCACACTCTAACCCCAGAATATGTCACTGCCAACGTGATTAAGGTTACAGATCTTGCGATGGAGACTAGCCTGCATGATCTGGGTGGGCCCAGTCTACTCACGTGAGTCCCTAAAGCAGAGAACCTTTCCTGGCTATGGTCAGAGAGAGATGCAAGGCTGCCAGTCTCGAAGGGGGAGGAAGGGGGCCACAAGCTAAGGAATGCAGGGGCCTCTAGACTGGAAAAGATGAGGAGATGGATGCTCCCCCAGAGCCTCCAAAAAGGAATGCAGTGCTGCCAACACCTTGATTTTTTAAAAAGATTTTATTTATTTATTTGAGACAGAGAAAGAGAGCGAGCCAGCACATGAGTTAGGGGGAGGGGCAGGGGGAGAGGGAGAAGCAGACTCCCCACTGAGCAGGGAGCCTGATGCGTGTCTCGATCCCAGGACCCCGAGATCATGACCTGAGCCAAAGACAGATGCTTAACCAATGGAGCCACCCAGCTGCCCTGCCAACACCTCAATTTTTGTCTGGTGAGACCAGTGTTGGACTTCTGACCTACAGAGTTGTAAGATAGTAAATCTATGTTTGTTAAGCCTCTAGGTTTGTTTTGATTTGCTACAACAGCAATAGGAAACTAATACAAGTGGTTTTGGGAGGTAGGGCATGACAAGCTCTCCCTCAGGGCCCAGAGCCGAGACAAAGAACCTGGTACAAGGTTAGGCTCTCTCAATACTTGCTCATGACTAATTAAACAAACAAGAGCAAACACGAATAGGTACCTCGGTGGTACTCAGTCCCTCTGTCCCACTAGGGTGCTAGGGAGCGCCTTCAGGGGTGTCACAAAAAGGGAAAGCACAGAGACACACCAAATCTAAATTTGCTACTTAACAATTTTTTCTAGAACTAGTGAGTCCCAAACCATGCAATCTCATATAAGCTAATATTCATCGAGCTCAGAATAATCATGTAAGACAGTGGTTTTGAAAATGTGGTCTCTAGACCCAAGATCCCAGTGAGCTTTTCAGAATGTCAAAACTGTTTTTATCAGGATACTAGGACATTCTTTGCCTTTTTCACTACATTGACATTTGCACTAGTAATGCAAAAATAATGGTGGGTAAAGTTGCTGGTATCTTAATGGAACGAGTAGAATGGTTCCAAACTATGCTAACGGTCACTGTATTCTTTACCACTATACTATGTATTCACAGTTGGAATTTTTAAAAAGCCAGTTTCACTTAAGAATGCCATTGATGAAGCAGTACAAATTATTAATCTTACAAAACCTCAACCCTTAAGTAAGTGTCTCTTTAATATTTTGTGTAACAAAGTAGGAGCTATGCATAAAGCATTTCTCCTGTATGCTAAAGCACAATGGTTATCTCAAGGAAAAACATCTATGCAATTATTTGGGTTATGAACGGAACTAATTATTTCTGTCACGTAAAACCACTGTTACTTGAAAGAATGACAGAGAAATTATGATTATTAAGACTCAGGTATTTGGCAAACATTTTCTCAAAAATGAACAAAGTAATCTCGTTCCTTTAAGAAAAACAATTGACATATTTATTGCCAATGATAAAATTCTGACTCTTAACCAAAAATTCAAATTTTGGAAAACTTGTTTCTGCCACTGGCAGATTCTCTGTACTTACACATTTTTTCTGACGAGATCAATGGCAACATTAAAACTGTGATTTTCAATTGCATAATGAATTATGTCAACATTTGGAAGATCTGCATAACTCAGTACACCAATATTTGGAAATGACCAATGTATGATGTAAGAAAATCAGGAATAAACAAAAGATCTATCCAAATACAAGGTAGGCCAGTGGATTTTAATGTAAAAGAGTACGAAAAGCTCACTGATATGATTTCAGATTCCACACTACAATTTACCCTTAAGAAATCACTGCTTGTAGAGTCTAGGTATGTATCAAAAAAGAGTATCTAAAAAGGCTATCAAAAATATTCCTTCCTTTTCTAACTATGTATTTGCATGAGACTGGATTTTCTTTATAAACTTCAACCAAAACAACATACGGCAGCCTATTGAAGGAGGAGGAAAATATGAGAATCTAGCTGTTTTCTACTCAGTGAGATGTTAAAGAGATTTGCGAAAATACAAACCAATGTCATTCCTACTTACTGCTTTTTGTTTTGGAAGTATAGTTATTTTTCATAAAAATATTTATGTTAGCATGTAACAGGTTTGTTATTTTTAAAGGAATCAGAAATAAAATTTTCTGTTTTAATTTCTAATACAGTAAATTACCAATTTAAGGATATCTATCATATCCTAAAAAGAAAGCTCATTATTTTCTACTCTCTTTTTCCCCTTCTTATGGCTAAAATGCAGAGAAAGTAGTGGCAAGACTGCTTTAACTACATTGAGAGGAAAACAGAGCAACATGCTTCTTTAAATCAGGGCTTCTCAAAATGTACTGTGCCTGTGGATTACCTGTTGAATGCAGATGCTGATTCATTAGGTTTGGGATAGGGCCTGGAGGTTCTGTACTTCGTACAAGTTTCAGGTGATACCAATGCTGCTGGTCAGTGGAGCACGTTTGAGTGGCATCTGGACAGGACCACCCAACAATTTCTATACAGCTGTGTGTATGGGAAATGAAATATCCTCTTTGGGGGCGCCTGGGTGGCTCAGTCGTTAAGCGTCTGCCTTCAGCTCAGGTCATGATCCCAGGGTCCTGGGGTCGAGCCCCGCATCGGGCTCCCTGCTCTGCGGGAAGCCTGCTTCTCCCTCTCCCACTCGCCCTGCTTGTGTTCCCTCTCTCGCTGTGTCTCTCTCTGTTAAATAAATAAATAAAATCTTAAAAAAAAAAAAAGAAATATCCTCTTTGGGTCACTGTATTTGTGGATTCCTTTGGTATCTCACCTTAATCTGGATACTAACTAATATAACTCATACACCTGTATCTCCAGTCAAATCTCTCTCCTTTGTTCCCTACCCACAGATTCAACTGTCTATTGGACTTCTCCACTTATATATCTCATCTGCAGATTTTTTAAAGATTTATTTATTTTAGAAAGAGGGAGCACAAGTGGGAGGGACAGAGGGAATGAGGAGAGAGTCTTCGGCAGACTTTCCCCACTGAGCATGGAACCTGACACAGGGCTCAATCTCACGACCCTGAGATCATGACCTGAGCTGAAACCAAGAGTCAGATGGATAACTGACTGCACCACCCAGATGCCCCTCATCTGCAAATTTAACTCAACATATCTAAAACTGAAATGAAGTTTTTTACTGCCAAATCTGCTCTCTATTCTGTGTACCCTACCCTGTTTTGTGGTACCACTATTCTTCCATCTGACCAAGATGGGATCCTGGGCTCTACTGCAGCTCTCTCTTGTCCCTGCCACATCAAATCAGCCCCCAAGTCCTCATGACTTTATATCTCCATCTGCTCTTCTCTATTCCTTTCTCGATGCCCTAAATTGTAACTATCATTATCTCTCTCCATGATTTATCTCATTTTAAACCCCAAATTTAATCTAAAATTACTTTATGGTTTCTACTGCCTTCAAGATAAAGCCTTTAATATGACATGTGCAGTTTTGTTTTGTTTTGACCTTCATAGCTCACATAACTGTTCAGCCTCATCCATCATGAATCCTTTCCTTATAGGTGATATTTCAGCTTTGCTGAACTACTTGCATTTGCCTCTGTGCTTCTCTCTCTGCCTAGAATGTTCTTTTCCCTCTTCTCCACCTGGTTTCATGATTCAACTCAAGCGTTATCTCCTCAGAGCTTCCCTAGATGTGTCAAATGTGCCTACTTTGTGATCCTGGAGAAGCCTCTGTTTCCCTCTACCATGGCTCTATCGCCCTGAATTGAATTATTCATGTCTAGCTTCCCCTCTTTTTTTTTTTTTTTTAAGATTTTATTTATTTATTTGACAGAGAGAGACAGTGAGAGAGAGAGAGAGAACACAAGCAGGGTAAGCGGGAGAGGGAGAAGACATGGGGCTTGATCCCAGGACCCTGGGATTATGACCTGAGCCGGAGGCAGAAGCTTAATGACTGAGCCACCCAGGCACCCCCTAGCTCCCTTCTAAGACTGAAAAATCCTTGGTGACAAGAATCACGTCTTATTCCTAAAGCTGTCTCCAGTACCTAATTCATCCTTTTGAACATAGTATCAAAAGTATACTTACCTCTATAATGAAGCTGCTGACACCAGAATAAGAGAAATGAACACTTACAAAGATATAATTATAGATTATCTCATTTAATCTTCCTGATTACCCTGTACACAGGTATTATTATTTCAGAGGCAGAAATTGAGGATGAGAAAGGTTACTTGTCAAGGACAGCAGCTAGTGAGTGGTGGAACTAGGATCCAATTCAGGACTATCTTTCTCCAGAACCTGTATCTGGCTACTATGCATTTCTTCTCCAGTGATTCCTGGTCAGAGTGAATCCAGAGTTTATGGGGAAAGGAAATCCAGACCCTTGAGACAGAGTAAAATACCAGGATTCTGACTAAGAACAAATCATCAAGGGAACCCAGCAGATGAGATAAATCACAGGTGATCTACTGACTTGCAACTCCTTAGAATCCCCCAAAAAGGTACACAACAGGCTCTAGAACCTCATTCGAGGTTAAACACCTCTGATAGGGGGATATGTCGTACCAGCCACAAATATTAAGGCAGAATTTCCCATCAAGGGTGTCACTGTGCCATGTTTACTTCCCATTCCAAGCCCTAGTGACACCTGGCTGGGACCTAGGGCAGCCAGACCACTAAGCAAGTGGCCTCCAGTTCTGTGTAGCTGTTAGCCCAGTGTATCCTTCACAAACAGCATAGCTTTCTATGTGTATCTGCAACTATGTGAAGAAAAGGATAGGATGCACTGAAGAGATATTCACAAAAAGGAATCAGATGCTGAAGGTATCAAAGATGGCAGAAATGGTCTCCAGGAGCAGTTGATTTAAAGACAGATTGGGACTGCAGCATGGGCTGCAGATGAGAAGCAGCAGAAAGAGAGTGGTGGATTAATGATGTAGAAGTTGTATGGACAGGCTCAGTTCTCTTTGCGAGAGAAATGGGAAGGTGGTAAGATGGGCAGAGAAGAATGCAAATGTTTCAGGGCCACATGGCCCAATGTTAGAAGTTTTGCTTTCCTTCCCAGATGAAAGGGATTTGGGGCAAAGGAAATCAGATATTGTTGTAAAAGGCTAGCACTCAGGGTGTGGTGAAGAGAATGGACTATGGAGGGGCAAGGGTAGAAGCAGGGATATAGTTGGGAAGCAACCCAACTCAGTTCGTTCAGTAACCCAAGCGAAACTAGGGGGCTTGGTCCGCAGTAGGCACATTGCAGGTAGTGTGAATTGGCTGAATTTGGAAATATTCTGAAGCTAAAGTCAGCACAATGTGCTGATGGACTAGATACAGAAGTGTGAGAGAAGAGACGAATCTAGAATTTTTTCAAAGTTTTTGGAAGGAGGTTCACAGAAAAGGAGGTGATTCAACAGAGACGACAGAGAGGGCAGGATTTGGAGGAAAATGTGAGAATGGGACAGATGTAAGAATTTCAGAAAGCAGGATGTCTAAGTTCCCGACAGTGAGAAAGGGGACCAGAATGAATGGAAGGATTCTGGAGTGAGCAAAATAATGGCATGAGTGATACACAAGAAAGTTAGAGGAACGTATCAGGAAGGCTTAGTAGAAAGAATAAGCAGTGTAAAGTAGCCCAGAGAGTCTAACCTCAACGTATGAATCTGTTTCCCCAAATTTATCCCTGTAAGGGGCACCTGAAAGTAGCTGGCATTCTGTGTCTGTGGGGCAAGTGATTCCTTGGCACTGAAAAATGGTGAAGTCCTCAGTGGCAGTGAAAACAGATTCTACAAATGTTCTCACCCACTAAAAATGCCATTAGAGAAAAATGATGGTATTGTCACACAATGGAATACTACATAGCAACTATAAAGAATGATCCATACTCCCATAAAACAACAATATGGTTTTTGATGTAGTGTTCCATGATTCATTGTTTGCATATAACACCCAGTGCTCCATTCAATACATGCCCTCTTTAATACCCATCACCAGGCTAACCCATTCTCCCACCCCCCTCCCCTCTAGAACCCTCAGTTTGTTTTTCAGAGTCCATCGTCTCTCATGGTTCGTCTCTCCCTCCAATTTCCCCCCCTTCATTCTTCCCTTCCTGCTATCTTTTTTTTTTTAAACATATAATGTATTATTTGTTTCAGAGGTACAGATCTGTGATTCAACAGTCTTGCACAATTCACAGTGCTCACCATAGCACATACCCTCCCCAATGTCTATCACCCAGCCACCCCATCCCTCCCACTCCCCACCACTCCAGCAACCCTCAGTTTGTTTCCTGAGATTAAGAATTCCTCATATCAGTGAGGTCATATGATACATGTCTTTCTCTGATTGACTTATTTCCCTCAGCATAATACCCTCCAGTTCTGCTTCAGATTCTCACTCCCTCTCCTGCCCACTGACTCTCTCTCTCTCTCTCAAATAAATAAATAAAATCTTAAAAACAACAACAACAACAATATGGTTGAATCCCACAAATACAATGCTGAATGAAAGAGGCCATAGAAAAAGAACATATTATATGATCCCATTTATGTAAAATACAAAAACCAGGGAAAACTAATCTATGTTTTTAGAAGTCCCTATCCATTGGAAGGAGGGAGTAACTGGGGGCAGGGCAGCAAAAGTGGGGCTTCCACGGTGGCTGGTAATATTCTGTTTCTTGATCTGGGTGCTGATTACACAGATGTCTTCAGTTAGTAAAAATTCATCAAGCTGGACTTTTCTATATTATATTTTACTGCAATAAAATCTTTTTAAAATGCCATTACACTGGGCTACATTTCCTGTGTCCTGGGAAGAACAGAGCTATCTACTTGGAGTTCTTATTACAGATTAGCATTTATCCAGAGAAAGAGCAGGAACGTACAGGAAGCTTAGAGGAGTTATCAAATCATCTAATTCAGTTACACTTAACTTCGCCTAGAAGGAAAAGCTAAGGCCTTGATTTCAGAGGAAGACAAAAAGAACAACTTTCAATAGCTGTTCAGTTTAAAACACACATATGTTTTAGGAGGGACAGAAACTTTTTTTGTAACGTTTTTCCCCCCCATCTCCTGGGAAATGATGTTACACTGTGCTTCAAACAGAACTGCCAAGTTTAAGAGGCTGTTTTTTGTAAACAGGCCAGCTGGGCCGTAAGTTGCATGAAACGAGGGACAAACTACTTCTTCAGAAAGCAGAGCAGAACACCACAGGGAGTTGGGAACTGTGCATCCAACAAAATCTCCAGCCATTTGTCTTTATCGGGCCACCTTTAATGATTTAAGAGCTCTCCTTGCCATGTTATCATCAATCAATTACAATGATTGAGCAGCCCCTAAAAACTGGAGTTTTTAAAATGCAACTATCCGTGACCTAAATTTCCTGCTGGCTCTGTTGGCCCCAGGTTAGGCCAGTTTGTCTATCATCAAGGGAGCCAATCAAAATAATAAAAACAGGTCAACGCTGGGCTTGTCTGAAGCTTGTATAAAAATATTCACGTTCTTCCAATCAGCACCAACTCAACGTGTCCAGTCTTTGCTTGAGCTCTCAGTAAATCCTGCCTCTAATGACAAAATATTCTATAGAAGGTGTATATTATCTAAGAACCCATCTTTTTTCCCCCCTTTTCTTCCTTGCTTGCTTGCTTGCTTTTCAACTCGGCTAAGCAACAATTTTGCAACTCTTAGCAGACAACTGAAATGATGTCATTTTGCTGACTCCAGCAAAGGAGTAACATTTTGGCAAATTAGGGGATATATGAGAAGATGAAAATATAAATTTTAGCTATCTTAATGGAGAAAAGTGATACTGCACCTCCAAGCCTGTGATAGAATTTGACTTTCAGGATCCACAGAGCCAAGCAAAGACTACTGAATGGGGAGGAGGAAGAGAAAGGTGGTGAAGGCACCAGTAAAAGGGGTCAGCTTAAAGGTTGTCTGTGAAAACCAGAACAGTTATCTTAAGTACTGTTTCAAAATATTTCATATCACTTGATAGAAAGTAAGAAAAAGAAGGGCGCTGTGCTGTCGAAGGCTTCAAGCTCCCTTATGAGAGTGACCAGCAACGTGGAAATTCTATTCAGTTACAAAGCAGCAATGCTTACATCCGTGACCTGACTGCAGAAACACGCAAGCTCAGTGGATCTGGGACAAGGCCAGAGCCTCCTCTCCTCGAAGCATCCCAGCCAGAATCTCAGTAGGCTGGACCATCTTATTCAGAAGCAATTCTGGAACACTCTCTGCTCTGGAGGGGAAGTTTGGACAAACTCCAAAGACGGCCTAATGCCAGAGTAGGGACCCAAAGGCACCATCATGAAGGCAGCAAATTTGACTTTAGTGGTCTCTCCTTTCTCTGACTTTGTCCCTCCCTTGCCCCCAATGAATTGGAAATTCATTGAACTCACTGGCCTCCTGCCAGCACCCGTCAATGAGGTACTCCTCCTCTACGAAATGAATGACTGAATGGCCAAACTCTTCCAAGAGAATTCCATAAGAGACTCTTAATCTCAGGAAACAAACTGAGGGTTGCTGGAGTGGAGGGGGGTGGGAGGGATGGGGTGGCTGGGTGATGGACATTGGGGAGGGTATGTACTATAGTGAGCGCTGTGAATTGTGTAAGACTGATGAATCACAGACGCATACCTCTGAAACAAATAATACATTATATGTTAATAAAAAAATTAAAAAAATAAATAAATAAAAGAGAAGAGAGAATCCAAGAGGAAGTGAGATGACTCTATAATGGTTAAATTTTGGGTTCAGTGGTAGGCAGAAATTTGTCCTAGAAAGCCTTTCTGGAGCTCCTCCAATCCCATTTTACAGAAATTAACTGAAAGATACTATTTTTTCTTCCTCTTTTGAAAACACAGTAGTATAGTTCAGAAAGTAAACATCTCATTCCTTAAAGGAACAAGATAACAGGGTGTAATTTTAGCCTCACCTTACCCCTTAACTGTAATGAGGCATTTGACATTTCTGGGCCTCAAGTTCTTGATAAAAAGGAAGATAATACCACATACCTCACCTCAAATTTTCAGCTCATACCTCAGACTTTCATGGAATATAAATGAGATGATCACTTTATAAACAATAGTCTATATTTGCTCTACTACTATATTTATTACTATTTTATTACCTTCTCCAAAACTATGCTTCTATTTAGAAAAAGGCCTGGTATACCAGATATATTTATATACCTCCAAAGATTTAGCTGCCCACTGAGAGTTGGCCACATACTTAATGGAGGGTCTAGGCCACTGCTGGACTGCCTCATCCCCACGCTGCCAACTCTTCCAGACTTCCCTGGGGACAACACTGACATGGCTTCATCATACCTACCACTGTGGAAGCCACACCAACAACATGCCTAGGTCCAACCAACTAGTCTCATGGAGGCTCTGGCTTTTCTCATGTTCACCTAGAGGACCCTGAGAACACCACCTGAAAGTAAGGGTAGTATAACCCCTTATAAAAAACTTTAATGCCAATGAAAGGCAGGGCGACTGGTAAGAAGACAGGTAAATTCTTAGCCCAGCTTCTCCCCTAGGAACAATTCCAGGTTGCAATAATGTTACATAAAGTCTTTTCAGAGTTATCTCCCATGAGTGAGCAACCACCTGGGTTTCTTAAGAGGCAAGGCCAGTTCAGTAATGTGTTCCCTTGTATTTGCTTTACTTCCTTCCTTGACTCATTTTCCCTTTCCCTCACTCCCGTTGCTCTCAGATTCCACCTCCTTCCCCTTTAAAGGAATTATCATGTCAATTTTGTCTCAAACTCTGTTTCCTAGGAAAAGAAGACAAAGGTTATTAGAGAGGCCACAAAGGGTTAGGCAAGGAGAAGGGTTTTGGTATCACTCAGCTGTTTGAGAGTGTATGTGTTGTTACTACAAGTATACCCTTGTAAAATTTGGGGGAAAGTCCTGAAGAAAGGGGAAATCTCTGCCTGTGCTTATGTAATCCACAAAAAACAAACACTAAGCAAGTGATGGAAAAAAGAATCTAATCATTACGCTAAGGCTGATGGAGTTTTAGTCCCAGTGATCTATGGAGCACAATGACGTCCACGTGCCTTGCACTGACCTGCACAGCCCTACATGATCACCAGCCTCCTCTCTGATTTTATCAAGCAGTCTTCCTCTCCTAACCCACCCCCACTCTTCCCTCCCTTCCTTCAGTTCTCTCCACCTACACTGATCACCATTCAGCATGTCAATTACTCTGTGCCATGCGGTATGGGGGCGGGGGTAGGGGCTTTGTACTTGCCGTTAATCCCTGTGCTCCAAATGCTCTTTTTGGGGTCTTTTCATGGTGGAAATTCATTGAACTGATGTCACATCATTCAGATTTCAGCTCAGCTGTCCACTTCTCAGAACTTACTTTGCTGTCTGAAGTGGCATCTTTCTGTCCCATTTTTAGTACGAGTCACTCTTTAAGCCATTATGTTATATTCACATGCCTTTATCACTAGCTAAAATTTTCTTAATTTTTTGCTGCCAAAGGTGGTCAATAAGCTTGTTAGGTAAATGAATAAACTCCTATACTTGGACCTTTCAAGCGTCAGATCTGTCTGTGAACATTCTGAGTGGAAGAATTAGTGTTGGACAAGTGCTGTGAAGTACTTGTTACTCAAGGAAATGACAGTGATTCTACTAGACGTGCACTGGCCAATACAGGAGCTGTTAGCCACACATGGCTGGTGAATACTTGAAATGGGACTAGTCCAAATCGAGCTGCATTCTACATGTAAAACATATGCCATATTTTGAAGACTTAATGCAAAAAATATACATAACTTATTGATAATTTTATCATATCTTAATGAAATGATAATATTTTGGATATTATGGATATAATTGGTAAAATAAAATACATTGTTAACAGTATTTCACTCATTCCCTTTTGCCTTTTAACATAGCTATTGACAAATTTAAAATAATATATGTGGCTTACATTGTAGCTCACATTGTATTTCCATTGGATAGTGCTGAGTTCGTGCTTTCGCCAAACTCCAAGTTCAAAACCAGCACCAGGGATTCAACACTTATGAATTAGATATAATACATATTTTCACATCTCATATTAATTCCTAACAGTAAGATATTATTATCTTTATTTTACTGGCAAGGAAACTAAGGTTTAGAGATGGCACATATTACCCAGAATAGAAAAGACCATCCAGACCACAGGATAACGGACCCCCAAAGATGTCCTGGTCCTGATCCCCAGAACTTATGACTATGTTATCTTACATGGCAAGAGGAACTTGAGATGAGGAGATTATGCTGGATTATTCATGTAGGCCCAATGTAATTGCACGGGTTCTTAGAAGAGGGAGGCAAAAGGGTCAAAGTTAGAGAAAACATATGACAAGAAGAGGAGAGGTTGGAGTGATGTGCTTTCAAGATGGAGAAAGGGGCCATCAACCAAGGAATGCAGGCAGCCTCTAGAAGCTGGAAAAGGCAGGGAAATGTTTTCTTTCCTGGAACCTTCAAAAAGAACACAGCTCTGCCAAGACCTTCATTTTGGCTCTTCAAGACCCATTTTCAACCTCCAGAACCGTAAGATAATAAATTTTTATTGTTTGAAGCCACTAACTTTGTGCTAATTTGCTATAGGAGCAATAGGAAACTGACACAGAATATAATGACTTATGTAGAGTTAGGGATTTGGAACCTGGTGAGCATGGTCCAGGATGAATAGTTAAAATAATAATAATGATCATAATTATGATTTTAGTATATAAATTTATCCCCAGAACAAATGAGACTTGCCCAATGAGTCTATTTTAACATAAAAAATAAAGTATGCTTGAGGGTTCTAGAGGAGAGGGGGTTGGGAGGATGGGTTAGCCTGGTGATGGGTATTGAGGAGGGCACGTTCTGCATGGAGCACTGGGTGTTATGCACAAACAATGAATCATGAACACTATATCTAAAACTAATGATGTAATGTATGGGGATTAACATAACAATAAAAAAATAAATAAATAAATAAAAAAGATCACTATAAAAAAAAAAAAAGTATGCTTGGGACATCTGGGTGGCTCAGTGAGTTAAGCGTCTGACTCTTGATTTCAGCTCAGGTCATAATCTCAGGGTTGTGAGATCAAGCCCCAAGTCGGGCTCCCTGCTGGGCAGGGAGCCTACTTAAAATTCTCTCTCTCCCTCTGCTCCCCCCTCTAAAAATATATGTTTATGTGACTTTTTTAAAATCTTTTTTTAAAATTTTATTTTATTATGTTAGTCACCATACTAAACATCATTAGTTTTTGATGTAGTGATCCATGATTCATTGTTTTTGTATAACACCCAGTGCTCCATGCAGTACATGACTTTTTAAGGATTATTTTTTAATAACAGTTTTAGGTTTACAACAAAATTGAGAAGAAGGTACAGAGATTTCCTCTATACCCCCTGCCCCCACATACAAATAGCCTCCCCCATTATCAACATCACTTATCAGAGTGGTACTTTCTTTTACCAAGAACGAACCTACATGGACACATCATAATCATCCTAAGCCGATAGTTTACCTTAGGGTTCACTTTTGGTGTTACACATTCTATGGGTTTGGACAAAACCATAATGACATGTATCCATCATTATGATATCATACCGAGTATTTTCACTGTCCTAAAAATCACTGCTCCACCTATTCAACTCTCTCCCTAACTCCCTACCCTGGCAGCCAATGATCTTTTTTTATTGTCTCCATAGTTTTTCTTTTCTCCAATGTCATATAAATGGGCAGACTGGCTTCTTTCACATAGATATATGCATTTAAGAGTGTCATATAAATTTCAGACTGGCTTCTTTCACATAGATATACGCATTTAAGATTCTTCCATGTTTTTTCATGGCTTGATAGCTCTTTTTAGCACTGAATAATATTCTATTGTCTGGATGTACCATAGTTTATTTATCCATTCACCTACTGAAGAACATCTTGGTTGCTTCCAAGTTTTGGCAATTGTGAATAAAACTACTATGAACATCCATGTGCAGGTTTTTGTGTGGACATGTTTTCAACTTCTTTGGGTAAATACCAAGGAACATGATTTCTGGATGGCATGGCAAGAATAGGGCTAGTTTTCTAAGAACTGCTAAACTGTCTTTCAAAATGGTGGTATCATTTTCTATTACCACCAATAATGTGTAAGAGTTCCTGCTGCCTCACATCCTCACCAGCATTTGGTGTTGTCATTTTTCCGGATTTTGGCCATTCTAACAGGTGTGTAGTGCTCATCATTGTTTTAATTCTCATTTCCCTGATGACATTTGGTGTACAGCATCTTCTCATATGCTTATATGCCATCTGTATATCTTATTTGGTGAGGTGTCTTTGGCCCACTTTCATATTGTTGGGTTTTAAGAGTTCTTTATGTATTTTGGATAATAATCCTTTATCAGATGTGTCTTTTGTAAATATTTTCTCCCAGTCTGTGGCTTGACTTTTAATTCTTTGGATACTGTCTTTCACAGAGAATTTCTTAATTTTAATTAAGTATAGCTTATCAATTATTTCTTTCATGGATTGTGTTTTTGATGTTGTATTTAAAATGTCATCACCAACCCAAGGTCATCTAGGTTTTCTCCTATTTCATCTTCTAGGAGTTGCATAGTTTTGCAATTTACATTTACATCTATAATCCATTTTGTGTTAATTTTTGTAAAGGGTGTAAGGTCTGTATCTAGACTCTTTTTTTTTTTTGGTATGTGAATGTCCAGTTGTTCCAGCACCATTCGTTGAAAAGACTACCTTTGCTCTACTGTGTTGCCATTGTTCCTTTGTCAAAGATCAGTAGACTATATTTATGGGGGTCTTTTTCTGGGCTCTCTCTTCTGTTCCATTAATATATTTTTTCACCAATACCACAATCTTAATTATTGTAGCTTTATAGTAAAACTTGCAGTCAGGTAGCATCAGTCTTCCAACTTTATTCTTCTTCAATATTGTGTTGGCTATTCTGGGTCTTTTGTCTTTTCATATACACTTTAGAATCGTTTGTTGATATCCATAAAATAACTTCCTGGGATTTTGATTAGAATTGCACTGAATCTATGGATCAATTTGGGAAAAGCTGACATCTTAAGTATTGAGTCTTTTTATCCATTATTTAGTTCTTATCCTTATTTATTTAGTTCTTCCTTGATTTAATTAATCAGAGTTTTATAGTTTTCCTCATATAGATCTTGTATATCTATATCTATATATATATTTAAAGATTTTATTTATTTATTTGACAGAGACAGAGACAGAGAGAGAGGGAACACAAGCAGGGCGAGTGGGAGAGGGAGAAGCAGGCTTCCTGCCGAGCAGGGAGCCCGATGAGGGGCTCAATCCCAGGATCCTGGGATCATGACCTGAGCTGAAGGCAGACGCTTAATGACTGAGCCACCCAGGCGCCCCAGATCTTGTATATATTTTATTGGATTTATACCTAAGTATTTCATTTTGGGGGGTGTTCATGTAAGTAGTATTATGTTTTTAATTTCAAACTCCACTTGTTCAATTTTACTATATAGGAAATCAACTGACCTTTGTATACTAACTTTGCATTCTGCAACCTTGCTATGATTGCTTATTAGTTCCAGGAGTGTTTTAGTCAATTATTTCTGATTTTCTACATAGACAATCACGTCATCTGCAAACAATGACAGTTTTATGTCTTCCTTCTCAATCTGTATACCTTTAGTTCTCTTTACTTGCCTTACTGCATTAGCAAGGACTTTTGGTACAATGTTGAAAAGGAATAGTAAGAGCGGACATCCTTGCCTTGTACCTGATCTTAGTGGGAAAGCCTCGAGTTTCTCATCATTAAGTATGATGTTAGTTATAGGATTTTGGGTCAGTAGTCTTTACCAAGTTGAGAAAGTTCCCCTCTTTTCCTAGTTTACGGGGAGGTTTTTTTTTTTTTTCATGAATAGGTATTAGATTTTATCAAATGCTTTTCCGTATTTATTGATATGGTCATATAATTTTTCTCCTTTTTCAATCTGTTGATATGATGGATTACATTAATTGATTTTCAAATGTTGAATCAGTCTTGCACATCTAGGATAAATCCCACTTGGTCGTGGTGTGTAACTCTTTTTATACATTTTTGGATTAGATTTGCTAATAATATTTTGTTGAGGATTTTTGCATCTATGTTCATAAGAGATATGGTTCTGTAGTTTTCTTGTAATATCTTTGTCTAGTTTTGATATTAGGGTATTGCTGGCCTCATAGAATGAGTTAGAAAGTACTCCTTCTGCTTCTATTCTCTGAAAGTAATTGAAGAGAATTGGTATAATTTCTTCCTTAAGAGTTTGGTGGAATTCACCAGTCAACCCATGTAGGCATGGTGCTTTCTGTTTTGGAAAGTTATTAATTATTGATTCAATTTCTTTAACAGGTATAGGCCTATTCAGATCATTTATTTTTTATTGTGTGAATTTTGGCAGATTGTATCTTTCAAGGAATTGGTCCATTTCAACCTAGGTTATCAAATTTGTAGGCACTGAGTTGTTCATAGTATTCCTTTATTATCCTTTTAATTTCCATGGAATCTGTAGTGATGTCTCCCCTTTCATTTCTGATATGAGTAATCTGTGTCCTATGTCTTTTTCTTAGCCTGGCTATAGCCTTATCACTTTTATTGATCTTTTCAAAGAATCAGCTTTGGTTTCATTGATTTTTCTCTATTGCTTTCCTATTTTCAATTTCATTGGTTTTTGCTCTCATTATTATTTTGTTTCTTCTGCTTACTTTGGATTTAATTTGCTCTTCTTTTTCTAGTTTCCTAAAATGGAAACTTAGATTATTGATCTTGGATCTTTCTTCTTTTCTAGTATATGCCTTCAATGCTGTAAATTTCTTCTAATCCCTGCTTTTGCTGCATCTCACAAATTTTAATAAGTTGTGCTTTATTTTTAAATTTCTCTTGAGATTTCTTCTTTAACCCATGTGTTATTTAGAAGTGTGTTAGGTGATTTTCCATTTATATTTCTGTTATTGATTTCTAGTTTCATTCCACTGTGGTTTGAAAGCAGACATTATATGATTTCTATCCTTTTAAATTTATTAAGATACATTTATGGCCCAGATTGTGGTCTAACACTTACATGTGTGAATTTTCCATGTAACTAGGGAAAAATGTGTTCTTTGCTGCTCTTGGATAAAGTAGTCTACAGATGACAATTATATCCTGTTGATTGATGGTATTGTAGAGTTCAGCTATATATATACTGATTTTCTGCCAGCTGGATCTGTCCATTTCTGAGAGAAGGGTGTTGAAGTCTCCAACTATGATAGTGGATTCATATATTTCTCCTTCTAGTTCTATCAGTTTTGCCTTATGTAGTTTAATGCTCTGTTGTTAGCATACACACATTAAGAATTGTTATGTTTTCTTGGAGAACTGACCCCTTTATCATGATGTAATCACCTTTATACTTGATAACTTCCCTTACTCTGGATTCTACTCTGTCTGAAATTAATATAGATATCACTACTTTCTTCTGATTAGTGTTAGCATGATATATTTTTCTCACCCATTTATTTTAATCTATATGGGTCTTTATATTTAAATTGGGCTTATTGTAAACAACATATAGTTGAGTCATATGCTTTTTGATTCACTCTGACAATCTCTCTTAACTGGTGCATTCAGACCACTGACATTCAAAGTGATTGTTGATACAATTGGATTAACATTTACCATATTCATTACTGTTTTCTATTTGATGCCTTTCTTCTTTGTTTCTATTTTGTCTTCCAATCTTTTTCTGCCATTTGTGCTTTTAATTCAACATTTTACATGATTCAATTTTTCTCTTATTAGCATATCAGTTGTCCTTTTTTTTTTAAACCTTTTTTAGTGGTTGCCTTAGAATGTGCAATATAAATCTACAACTAATACAAGTCTAGTTTCAAGTAACACTATACCACTTGATGGGTTGCATGAGTACTTTATAATAACAAAATAATCCTAATTCTTCTTTTTGTCCCTCCCATTACTTATATCATTGCTATCATTCATCTCACTTATATATAAGCATACATAAGCATAATTATGCATAAGCATACATAATTTATTGCTACCATTATTTTGAAAAAAACTGTTGCTTCTTACATCAATAAGAACAAAAAATATAAAAGTTTTTATTTTACCTTGACTTATTCCTTCTTTGAAGCTTTTCTTCTCTTTATGGAACTGAGTTTCTGACCTATATTATTTTCCTTCTCTCTAAACAACTTCTTTTATCATTTCTTGCAAGGTAGTCTACAGACAACAAATTCCCTCAGTTTTTGTTTGTCTGAAAAAATTTTTATTTCTCCTTCACCTTTGAAGGAAAATTTCACAGAGTTACAGAATTCTAGGCTGATGGACTTTTTTCTCTCAACACTTTAAATATTTCATTCCACTCACTTCTTGTTTGCGTGGTTTCTGAGGAAAACTTATATATAATTCTTATCTTTATTCCCGTATAGGTGTTTTTTTCTCCTCTGGCTTCTTTCAGGATTTTATTTTATCTTCAATTTTCTATAATTTGAAAATGATATGCCCAGGGTTTTTTTGTTTTGCTTTGTTTTGTTTTTGCATTTATCCTGCTTAGTGATCTCTGAGCTTCCTGGATCTGTGGCTTGGTGTCAGACATTAATTTGGGGAAATTCTCAGTCATTACTGTTTCAAATATTTCTTCTGTTCTTTTCTCTTTTTCTTCTTCTGATGTTCCAATTGCACATATGTTTTATCTTTTGTAGTTATCCCACAGTCCTTGGATATTCTCTTCTGTTTTTTTGGTGTTTTTTTTTTTTATTCTTTTTTCTCTTCATTTTTCAGTTTTCAAGGATTCTATTGATATATCCTCTAGCTCAGAGATTCTTTCCTCAGTCATGTCCAGTCTACTAATAAGGCCATCAAAGGAATTCTTTATTTTTGTTACATTATTTTTTTATCTCTAGCATTTTAGAATTTCCGTCTCTCTGCTTACACTGCCTATCTGTTCTTGTATGCTATCTACTTTATCCATTAGAGCCCTTAGCATATTAATCACAGTTGTTTTAAATTCCTGATCTGATAATTCCAGCATCCCTGCCATGTCTGGTTCTGATGCTTGCTCCGTCTCTTCAAATTGTTTTTTATCTTTTGGCATGCCTTGTAATTTTTTTGATAGCCAATATGAAGTACTAGGTACAAAGAACTGCTATAAATTGACCTTTAGTAATGTGGTAGTGAGGTGTGGGGTTTGGAGTATTCTATAATCCTATGATTAGGTCTCAGGGTTTTAGTGAGCCTGTGCCTCTGAACTGTAAATTTCACAAATGTTTCTCAGGTTTTTTTTCACCGCTCTTAGTTGGGACAGGATGGCTGAAGGGGGCTGGAGCTATGTATTTCACTTCGCCAGGTCAGTTAGGCTCTGATAATACCCCAGCAGATTAGGCTCTGGTTAACTAGTTTCCCCTGAGGTTAGGCCTTGTTGAGAAGAAGAGAGTGCTCTGGCATATTTCAAAATAGTTCTTTTCCTTCTCAGAAGCCTGAGGGGATTTTTCTCCTGTATTTGCTGTGAATGTAGTCAAGTTCACCTGGAGGTGAATCTCACAATTCTGTGGCTCCCTCCACCCCCAACTGGGTCCCTCTGGAGTTCTTAACTTTCAGAGTTGTTTGCACTGAGCCTCCAGCAATTCATCAATTACAGTTCAGGTTTCCCTACCTGGACTGGTTCTTGTGGCAATTTCTACTGTGAGTCTCTGCTCTGAGAAGCTGGGACTCCCTGTATTTGTTTCTCTGTCTCTCCAATCTTAGGGACACAGTCTGCCCTGCGTCCCCTGTCCTCTCTTCTCTTGTGGATCCAAGAAGAGTTGATTTTTCAGTCTGTTCAGCTTCTTACTTGTTAGGACAGAGTGGCAATTTCCAAGTTCCTTACTTGTGAAAACAGAAACTGGAAGTCTGTTTGTGTGATTTTTATTATCCTTATCACAAACTATAATTTAAAAGAGCCCACATGATATTCTAAGGGAATGCTTTTAAATGCTGAGCAACTCATTCACTGGGGATACCCAATTAATATTGTTACCTTTGTGCCACAGAAGGCTATATGGAAAAGCAGAAAGAGATATTTAGTCAGACAGACATGGTTGTAGATTCTTGCTTTGCCACATGCTGACTAAGTGAACTTGTACAAGCTGTATTAACTTACACGAATTTCAATAGCCACATCTGGAAAATAAGACCTACTTGCAGAATTATTTTAAAGATTAATAGTAAACTATATAAAACTAGTGCCCAGCAAATGAAATCTATTGTTATTACTCTAAGTTCATCTCAGGGCCTCTGTCCTCATCGTTCTTTCTGCCTGGACCACTTATCCCTCGGATATCCATATGGCTGACCCCACACTGATTTCAGGTCTTAAATGCCACTTCTCAGAGAGAACTAACCTGACAAATTTTAACAGTGCTCACCTAATCCCAACTCACCCTATCCTTCTCAGTTTTATATTTCTCCACAGAACTTTTCATTACATGTTCACTACATTTTCTTAAATTGATTTACTTTGTTTACCGTCTGTCTCACCTCAGTGAAGCCAGGATTGTTGTCTGTTTTGTTTACTGCTGTGTCCCTACTGTCTAAAAACGTGGTAGGAATATTTGTTGAATGGATGAATGACTGAATCAATGAAGTCTCTGAAATAATGACCCCTGACACAATATGATTTTCTTCAAGTCACCTTTTCTCAGATGTACTTTTTTTTATTGTGACAAAATACCCATGACATGAAATTAACATTTTTAAGTGTACAGCTCAAAGACATTAAATACATTCACACTGTTGTACAACCGTCACCACTATCCATCTCCAGAACTTTTCCATCTCCCCAAACTGAAACTATACCCTTTAAACAATAACTCTCCATTCCCCCAGCCCAAGCCCTAGAAACCATAATTCTACTTTGTCTTTATGAATTTGACTACTTTATGTACCTCATTTGGGTGAAATCATACAATATATGTCCTTTTATGTCTGGCTTATTTCACTTAGCATAGAGTAATGTTCGTCCATGCTGCAGCATGTGTCAGAATTCCCTTCTTTTTTGAGGCTGGATAATATTCCATTGCATGTGTATACCACATTTAAAAATCTGTTCATCTGTTGATAGACATTTGGGTTGTTTCCACCTTTTGGCAAGTGTGAATAATGCTACTATGAACATTAGTGTATCAGATGTACTTTTCATAGCAAGTAAAACAGGATGAGGCCTTAGAAGTCAATGTGCCAATACCTTTCTTTGCCTTAGCAGCAAAAAGAAAAAAAAAAATCTGTGAAGAAAACTAAGCCACTTGAAGAAAAGAAACTATTAATTTTGCATTGGTAATGGCTGATATACTTTTCCCCTTCAAGCTTGTGAAATAGGCCTATTCTATGACAAGGTATACAGAATGGTATGAAAGCTTAGAGGACATAATGGAAAGAGAAAAATTTTGAAGTTATAAGAAAATAAACTGAGACAAAAATAAAGTCATTCCTTAGCTTGAAAAAGGCAAAGTTTCTAAAAAGGAGGGAAAAAAAGGATTATGGCAACCTGAGGTGAAGCGAAGTATTTTCCCCACTCCTGCTGCAAATAGTGGTATATGAACAGAAGAAACAAGGTGGAGCCCATTCACAACAAGGGCAGCTAGCAATCAAGAGCTGGCTTGAAGATGCTGGAAGGACCAGAGATCCTATCCTAAGGAACAGAAAATGCTGTCATATCAAAGATGCCCACAAAGAAAAGATCTCTACATAGTGGATTCTTTATAATCTAGGTCCACATAAAAAGATGAAGTATTTAGTGACATTTGGGAAAAGGAAGTAGGGGGCGAATATGAGGAATAAAAGAGCTATGATGTTGTAAAAGACTAAGTCAATGGCTTTTACTCCCTGTAAGAAGATGAATGTTTTATACTCATCTCTTTAAGCATCTTTTCCTCTTCATCTGACAAACCTTTCTAACCTACTTTATCTAATAACAAACCCTTTGCTTGGAATTTGTCATCCTCCCGCCTCTCTACCTGGTAATTCCTACTTACTCTTTAATACCCAACTTATAGGTGTCCTCATCTGTGAAGTCTTCCCAGACTGGTCCGATCCTTTGCACCACAGGCACAGATGCTCCCTCCTATGGATGCCCATAATACTTTGTATCTTCTTCTACTCTAGAGCTTATCCTACTGTGCGATAATTATTTGTGTACACAACTTTCCTATTTAACTTCCATGTTCAAGGCCCATGTTTCATTTATGTGTAGGTTACCATTTATTGGTAACTGCTCCAGCAGAACTCAAAGAGTGATGGGAAAGGCAAAACTAACTTACAGAGAAACAATCAAATACTCAGCAGGAACACTGACATGACCAAAGTATAAATAACAGGTCAAAAAATTCCACCTCTGAAAGAGTCTCATCTCAAAATATCCAGCTGGCCAGCTGCTCCAAGGCATTTCTAAACACTACTTCATGAGCTAGTCCATATCTGTAATCTTGTAAGTGAACCAAAACACTTGATTTGGGTGTTTATTTTGTTTAAAAATCATGTAAAAATACCTGTTAACCTAGGATAAAGACAGTGCCAAAGGCCAAGATTTTGCATCGATTATACTGTCCAACAAAATCAAGAGGAGTTCTTTCTTCATATGGGACTAACCTCTGTAAACTTATAATGTTTCACCACATGAAAGTGCCTCAATATTCAAATTTCTCAGGACTATGTAATTTGCTTTATTTTCTTAACAACACAGATTATTGGTGGGCTAAAATTAGAGGTCTATTACAGTGTCCTGGAATAACACTAGGCTAAATACTATGATAAGCCATCTTTTTTTTTTTTTTAAGATTTTATTTGTTTATTTGAGAAAGAGAGCACTAGAGAGAGAGAGAGAGAGAGAAAGGGAGCACAAGCAGGGGGACTGGCAGGCAGAGGGAGAAGCAGGCTCCCCACTGAGCAGGGAGCCCGATTAGGGACTCGATCCCAGGACCCTGGGATCATGACCTGAGCTGAAGGCAGACGCTTAACTGACTGAGCCACCCAGGCGCCCCTATGATAAGCCCTCTTGCTACAATAACACATACATGCAATAAAATCACATATAAATGATAACAAACTTCCTTTTTAATTCATTCTTGGCTTATAAGAAAGTAGAGAAAACATGTACAGACAAAAATACTAAAACACAAATCAACCAGTCTAGCTGAAACTAGAATTTGGGTAACAAGCCAACTGTTGTTGGCCAACAAGCTGCTGTTGTCTTGGGGGTACCACTGGCTTCTGTGTAGGAATCTAAATATTTGGCCTTGGGAACCCTTCAAGGTGGGAGAGTTGAACCTGCAACTTCTATATTAATTCAGGACACTGAAGTGGGCTAAACCAGTCACAGATTGTTAGCATTCCTAGTGACTCCTAGCTCTAGGGGAAGAGTCTAGCCAAATTATCTCTGAAAGAACATATCCCTCATTTATACCTGCAGAGTTACAAAAGATTACTCTGCCAGATATGAGCTCACAACCAAAAACTACAAAACATACAAGGAAGCAAGGAATGGATGAATCAGCAGACATACTATATAGCAGATTCAGATCCCAGTGACTTCAAGAGTGGAATTATCAATTAAGGAATATAAACAGATAATATATAAAATGTTCAAAAAAACAAAAGATGAAAATGAAAAAATTAAAGTGGGACTAATAAACTATCAAAAATAACCTAAAGTCTTTTATTTAAAAAAAAGAATAAGGGGCACCTGGGTGGCTCAGTTGGTTAAGCGTCCAACTCTCGATTTTGGCTCAGGTCATGATCTCAGGGTTGTGAAATCAAGCCCCGCATCATGCAGCATGCTCGGGATTCTCTTTCTTTTTCTCCCTCTGCCCTTCCCCACCCCCTCCCTCTCTTAAAAAAATAAATATAAAAATTAAAAATTAAATTAAAATTTAAAAAGACTAAAACTGAATTTTTAAAAGTGAAAAACATATTTGAAAGTAAAAACTCAAATGCTGACTTCAAATACTAAGGATAAAAATAATGAAACAGAGGATAGATCAAAAGATATTATCAAAAATATGGTAAAGAAAGAAAAGACAAAAAATATGAAAAGAGAAGACTGATTGAGAAATCTAAGATATATTTAAGTGGAGTCTCAGAATGAAAAAAAAAAAAATAGAAAAGAAATAATACAGACAGTCCCCACCTTACAATGGCTCAACTTACTAATCATTTTTTTGACTTTACAAAGGTGTAAAATTCATGTCCCTTCAGTACAAACTGTACTTTGAATTTTGATCTTTTCCTGGGCTGGTGACATCAGGTAGAATACTTTCTAGTGATACTGGGCAAGGGCAGTGCACTGCAACTCCCAGTCAGTCACACGATCCCAAGGGTAAACAATCAGTATGCTTACAACCATTCTGTACCCACATGACCATTCTGTTTTTTACTTTTAGTACAATAGTCAATAAATTACATGGGATATTCAACACTTTATTATAAAGTGGGCTTTGTGTTAGAAGGTTTTGCCCAACTATAAGCTAATCAAAGTGTTTAGAGCACATAGATAGGCCATGATGTTTGGTGAGCTAGGTGTATGAAAATACATTTTGATTTGTGATATTATCAATTTATGATGGGTTTGTTGGGGCGTAACTCAAGCCTAAGCTGAGGAAGATCTGAACTAGAAGAGATAATATATGAGAATTATCCGGAGCTGAAGAAACACATAAATCCACAGACACAGGAAATATAACATATCCCAAGCAGGGCAAATGAAAAGAAATCCAAGATTAGACACCGTAACATTGTAATGAAATTGTTAAAAAGTACACACAGGTACGCATCTGAAAAGCAGCCAAAGAAAAATGGATCAGATTGAAAGGAATTATATTACAGTGACTACAGATGTCTCAATGGCAAAAATAGAAGCTGGATATGGTAGAACAAAAAATATTGTCTAAGTACTGAGTACCAATCATCTTTATGCACTTAGCTCCTATCACATTGCCAAGCACATCCTAAAGTGTTTGGAAAATGCTGGTTTAATAAATCAATTCTATTTTCCATCTCTACTCCAGTTAAATGATTAGTCACTAGGAAGAATGAAACAAGATTCACAGTAATGAGATCTGAAATTGGCTTATTTTCTTCATTTTGTTAGAACTTTGGGGTGGGAGAATACAACAATAATTCACCACAAAGTGGAAAACATCTGCTAATATGAAACAGTGAGTCCCTACACCCCCACATCTCACCCCTGTTCTCAGTCAAGAGAAATGTCTTTTATTCAGCCTAGCTGGTGTGGAATGTTTTTGTTTATAATAAAGATTCATATCATCCATGCAAATGTTGCTGCCTATGCTGTGCAGCAGAGATGATTGCTCTGCATGTTTGTGACAGACCATTGTACCATACTGACTGGAAAAAGTCTCCTTACTCCACTCCAATTTCAGTTGACTTTGGGGTTTCATATTCTGCTGACTGCAGATCAAACTTTCTTCCCCAACAATGGTTGCATATATTTAGCTATCCCCAGAGAATTGCACAGGAATTTGAACTGAAATTCAGGAACTCATAAGGTAACTAACACATAGCAAAAACTCGAAATTGCTTTTAGAGTTAATATATTTTCCGCTTAAGTAAAAAGCAAATATTATTAGTACAGAAATAAATTTTGTTTCTTAAAACAAAGCCATGTGATGTGATATATTTTAGCTTGGTTTGAATTTTTGAATGTCCTGTTTTTAGGGACGAAGAAATTGGATGTGCAAATCCACTTCAGACAAATTTGTAATATTTTCCAAACTATTCAAATATAACCCCCCAAAATCTTACTAAATTTAAAATTTCATTTGCACGTGAAGTGAGACTAAATAATTGGTTTAATCTGCAAGTAGTTCAGTGAGTTATATGATAACTATGTTCTTATGAAATCATTCCATTTTCTTTAGCATTCATTGTAGATTGAAATTAACTCCAAAGTTGACTGAAATAGTACCATGAATCCGATTTATATTTACTATTAGTTTGTGTATTTTTTTTAAAGAGCTTTTCTTCCCTAAAAAAGATTTTAAAGTGGAAAAAGAGCAATGACTTAGAAGAGTTTGGTATCTTTAAATTTGCCCCCATGGAATATTTCATCAGGCCACATGATTACAGGCCATGAGAGCTCTAAATAACAAGCAAGAAAGGCAACAGCCACTTTCAGTGACTCAATATGTGACTGAGGCTCTCTCATCAGTAAACTGGGAGCACTGCACAAGAGGATTTCGAGGTTCCTGGTTCCAGCTTTACAATCCCACAATACAAAGCCCCCAGCTTCCTTAATTACTCATTAAGAATCCATCACCAAGGCTGTGAATTTGTAGTCATAGCGATGGTTTTCCACCCATCCCATTCTGCATGTCTTTCTACCCTCCACAAAATAGCCCACTTTCAATTATTTTTATCTATTCAAATTATTTTTTTTTCACTTTATTTTACAGAGCAGGCACAGTAAACTCAATATGGAAGGTGATAATGGAATGCACTATAATAAAAATGTATCATTGAATGTCTAGATTTAAATTAAATAACACAGTGCTCGCTTCAGCAGCACATATATTAAATTAAATAACACAGTCAAATTAGAAATAAATGCACCAAAAACCAAAAAACAAACAAACAAAAAAACTTCTTTCAAAAGTCTGCAGGGCGCATGGGTGACTCAGTCAGTTAAGCATCTGCCTTCGGCTCAGGTCATGATCCCAGGGTCCTGGGATGGAGCCTGCTTCTCCCTCTCCTCCCGACTCGTGCTCTCTCTTGCTATCTCTCTCGCTATCTCTGTCTCTCTCTCTCTAACGTAAATAAAATCTTTTTTTAAAAAAGTCTGCAACTTAAAACATAAATAGAATATATTTTGTTAAGTCTGCAAACACTAGATGATTTTTAAATTAGAAATGCTTGAAGATACAGATAACAGCCAAAGGAAATTTATATTTGTGAACTGGTAGAATATACTACATGGTTGAAATACTCCACGAATTACCCAAACACTCCTTAAGCCTTCTGAAACTCCCTGGGAATGAACCGATGAGATGCCTTGGGGAGGAAATGGAACTCTTACCTTGGCCAGCAGGCCAGTAAGCCAACACAGAAATCCTCTCACTCCTGCCACAGCCTACATTGTCTCTGCTTCCTACCATAAGCTTAGAGGAGGGACCTGAATAGGGGAAATGGAACGACCACCATACTAAGCGAGTGAGCATCTGATGGACAAAGCCTTCTAGATGACTGGTCTGGCTGCTCTGTGAGGAGGCTGCCGGCAAGTGGATCAGACAGAAACTATTTTCAAACATGTCAACATAAATGAAATCAAATGTATTTCCTCCTCTTCTATTTTCTTCTTCCCTTTTTGTTAGCTTTTCCTCCTTCTTCTTCCTTCTCTTTGTCCATTCATTCTTACCTTTATTTAACAAATGTGCATCTAGGCACTGTGTGCTAGACAGAAGAGAAACACTGCTAAATGAACAACCAGATCCATCCTTTGCATAGCTCAGAATCTAGTGGGGGATAATAACATAAGAGCAGACAGTTACAATAAAGAGGGTTGGTCTGAAGACAGTAAATGGCAATCCTGGTGTTATGGCTGAAGACATTTGTGGTACTCAATCCAGAATTGGGAGATCAAGTAAAGTTTCCCAGAAAAAGTGGAGACCACACAAAAATCTGTAGGAGAGACAGAGTGAATTAAGAGGGGAGAGGGGATTAAGAATTTCTTTTTTGGAAGTCAAAGTAAATTGAGCAAAACCAAACCAAAATAAAATCTTAAGAAATGAAAACTAACATTCCATAGAATTATAAGAATGTGCCCAAACTTTGGGACTCGTGAAATCTTCCATCTCCCTTACATTGGGGATATTAGGATGATGAGGACTACTTAGTAGGGAGAAAACAACGCCTTTAAGAACAAAGGTGTACCAGCTTCCATTTCTATAGCCACAGGTGGCCTGAGAGTATGGCAGCCTGCCTGCTTCTGGTTTCCCATTCACACAACATTGACACGCAAAACAGTTACTCTGAGCAAGCACAACAGTTGATCTAAGCAAAGACAATGACATGGCCAATTCCATCAGCATCACCTGATGTAAAAAAGACCTTTCAAAGATTATGAAATGAGCTAGGAAAAGGATTCTACTCCAAAGAAATGTTTCATCAAAAGATGTAATTCATTTCACTGACTTTCAGTACTATAACTAAGAGCAAGAACCATTTTAGCAGACCTTGTTTCTTGTGCCCCAATATTCAATTTCCTCACTTCATTTGGTTACATGACCACCTCTTTAGCCTGGCACATAGCCACCCAGAAAAAAGACTACATTTCCCAGCCTCCCTTGCAACTAGGTGAGGCCAAGCAACTAAGGTCTGACAAGTGGGATGTTGAGCTGTGGTGATAGGTGGGTCACGATTTTAAAGGGATCATGCTGTACTCATCACTTTCTGTCCCTATTTTTGATGTGTGGAATAAGGAAAGCTTGCAAGAGTTGGAGCAGCTATGTGAGACCACAAAATGAAAGTGTGTACAGCAAAACAACCAAATTGAGGGTGCCTGGGTCCCCAGCATCAAGAAGCTGCTTTACTAGCCCTTCCTTGAACACTGATGGGGATTTTTACATGAGAATGAATGAAATTTCTATCTTGCTCATGTCTACTATATTTTAAAGTCTATTTACTATAGCAACCTACAGTGTATCTTAACTAACAGAACTGTTGTTGGCTCCGTGTGTCCAAAGACCTTTCCAGATGGCTGGTGCAGTACCCCTAAGCAAACTTTGGCAACAGAGAACTCAAGTCATCGATGACTCACTTGTGTACTTATTATTTGTTTCTTGTCAAATGGAAATAGTGCTAAGCAGAAAGAACAGCCTTTGTTTGTTACCATGAGTCCTTGCAGAAGCTTGGGAACTTTTTTCTTACTTGAAGATACCCACCCTGGCCATCCATGAAACAATCTTTATAGCAGGTATAAGAAATTAACTTTCCTGATAAGCAAGCATTCTTTTCATAGAGGGATTTATTGTGATGAATTTGACCCATGTCTTGCTAGGAAAAAAAGTATTTAAGACAAATCAAATGAAATATAAAATTGCCCTCCCCAAACCGAAGCCAATGAACGTTACCCATAGTTAATTGACTCTCATACACCACAGAGTGATAATATAGAAAAATAGTCTTCACTTACTTCAGGCCCCAGGGGCTGACTCAGTGGAACTTTCAACACAAAGGGAAGTATGGACAGTGATAAAATTATCCGGAAATGAGAATCCTTTGCAATATTAAGTTTAAGACAAGTCACTTATACAGAAACCATATCACAAAACATCTGATCTTATTCCATTAAAGTGGTAGAGAACCATGGCACCTTTGACCTGGAATAATATTTTACACTAGCACCATTAGTCCAGCAGACCTGAAAATCCTGGTCTGAATAGGAAACTAACATTTTAGATATATTACAGAAGGAATTCCCAAATACTCTGAATGATAATACATTATGTCTTTATTTGGTTGATTTCAAGAGGTACTTCATTAAGCAAAATGCTTTCACAAATTAAAATAAGTTTTTGAGATTTTAAAATTTTAGTTGACCTGGTAGAGAAAGGGGAGGAAAAGCTTCCCAAGAAGATGCAGGGACTGTGCTAGACTCTATGGATACCAAGATGACAACATTATCCCCAACCTCATACAGTTCAAAGTCTAATGGAGGGACAGAGATAGGCCCCCAAACCCAACCACAATGTAGTGTGGTATTTGCCCTAACAGGTGTCAATATAAGGTGCTATGTGGGAGCACAGAGCAGGGGATCATTTCTGTCTAGGCAGAAAACTGGAAATATTCACAGAGGAGGTGACATGAAGGGTAAGCTTTTATATATGGCATCCTGGAGAATGAAGGATTAGTACCGTGAGGTCAGAGCAAAGGTTCTCGACCTGAATGATAACTGTCTCTCTAGGGGCATCTGGAAACAGGAGTGGGTGTTTTGGGCTGACACAATAACAGGGGAGCAGTGCAGGCATCTAGTGTAGGAAGTGGAAAAGGGGACCAGGGGCACTTAATATCCTTCAGTGCACAAGGCAATTGTGCACAACAAAGAACTGTGAAGTCCAGAATGTCAACTGCCCCTCTACTGCAGGACACAGGAGGTAAAGTTATATGGTAAGATAAAAGACTATAAGGATGAAAGTATCTTCAAAATGGCCTTTATCATTTTCCCTCCCTTCTTTCCTATCATGCAGCCTTTACTTCCTGGGTAGTACCACATGGTTGTACACTATACACCTAAGGGGACAGAATTCAAATCATAAACATCATAGATTTGTATATTGATTATGACAATTTTCCAGCAGAAGCAGTAGAGTGTCTTGAGGAAGAACAGCCTTTTCTTAGTGCTATAAAAGTACTATAATGGGCTAGTGGTAGTTCTGTGTTTTTCTCCCCAAATCCACACATGTACAATGACAGTCCCAGTGAGGAAGGGAGTGATGGTTCTGAGAGCATGGATAGAAAGAAGAGAGGGGAGATGGTCTGATTTTTCATTGGGTCCCACTCAAGTGCTCCATAAATGTTAAAGATCATTAAGAACTACAACTAGCCCTTGGTCCATCTGCATTGAACTTCTGCCTATAGCTTGTCCTCAAGCCATGGGGCACTGGCTTCTGTTCTCAAGGTAAGACAGAGATGGGCTTAGCAGTCATCATCTATTTGACAGAGTCCTGGTCCCAGGGTTCAGACTGCTATACAGTGCTGCCCCCAAGATTCCATTCTGAGCCTCGAGCTTCCTGCTTCCTAACCTCTGCTGGTGACTGTTGCTTCCTGGCAAGGACTGACTTCCAATCAGGAGAGCCCCCCAAGCACCCAAGTGACCCAAAAGCAAAGGTATCAAACACAGTTTTTCAAAACTCTATTCACTGCCTGACTTAAACTTGAATGATTCCAGTATATTATTTCAAGCTATTGTTTTAGTTACTAAGAGTAATAGAAAGCACATGTACACGCACACACACACACAACTGTTTGAAGATACTCAAATTGTGATCACAATCTTTAAGTGAGACCATCAGACTCTTAATTAAACAGAGGTCTATGTTTAATTTGTAAAAAAAGCATGATATATAAAAGTTAATAAAACTAGCCCCAAGTTAATTAAACTTATTTTTCTTTAGAAACAGCCTGCCCTCCTCCAAATGCAACATGAATAGCCTTGTGAAAGCATGGTAGAAAATCATGAAACATACAAACCAGCAACTACTAACACAAAAAAATCAAGAGGGATACTCGGATATATAAATAGATATCTAGAAGGTAGGACTCATTCTACAATCAGTATTTTCCAAGGTTTTACTCCAGTCGTGAGCATGAAGACTATGCTCAACATTGATTCAGCTGCAATTGCCTGCTAGACACTGTTCTACACACTTTACATATATTAACTCATTTGATCTTTACAATGGCCCTATGAGATGGTTCTAAGATCAGCCTTGTGTTATAGTCTGAGTCTTTCCCATCCTTCAAGGTCTGATTTAAATTTCACTTCCTCACAAGTTCTTCCTTAATCACTCCTTCACCAATTCAAATTATTTTCTACCTCTCCCCCTCCCACTATTTTGTGTGTCTCTCTTTTATAAGACTTATCATAGTTTACCTTAAAGTTCTTTATGCATGTTTCTCTTTCTTACCATTACATTACAAACTCTGCAGAGGTAGATTTTGTCTTATTCATTTTTGTATCCCTACCCTGACTAAGAGATTCTTGCACAAAGTACACGCTCAGCAAATGTTTGTTGAACTAACACTGGCCTTAACAGAAGAAGAAAGGAGAAGGGAATTTAGCAGTAGCTTTAAAAACAAAGAGAGTCCTGAATAAGAAAGCAACAAGCAATTATTCTCTGTGTCTGCAGATGAGAGAACAAAAGAGATCCAGAGATTATGGGATAAAAACATTTAAATTAAATAATAGATAAATATTAAACCATAATTATACTGAAAGAAAATACAGGTGAATGTTTACATAATCTTGAGAAGTAGAGGCATTTCTAAACATGACACCAAGAGCAAAATCAAGCAAGAGAGGAATTAGATAAATGGTCAAGGGAGCCAGCTCTGAGTCAGACTGCATGGATCCAGTTCCCAACTGTGGAGTCAATTTCTTCACTGTAAAATGGGGGTGATAATAATAATACTTGACTCATACAATTTGTGGGGTGGATCAAATGAGATAATGACTGTAGAGTTCTTACGATAATGTTTCATACTATGTCTTCCAAAAATGTTTAAAAATGAGACAAGGGAGGAAAAGATAGACTTGATTGCATAAGAATAGTCATTGTATTCTTTAAAATACAAATAAATAAATAAATATCAAATAACAGGATGAAAAAAGATGGATATCATAAATATATGAAGAACTTTTACAAATTGACAAGAAGATGAAAACCCCAATAGAAAACTGGAAAGTATAATTGAACATTTCACAAAATATGAATACAGACAATGAAATGAGCAAACATGAAGAAACATCAGCCTTAATTGATTAAAGATGCTTGTTAAAATAAAATAAAAACATTGTACCTTAAATCAGCAATACTGATGATGGTATGGAGCATGGCACGCTTATGGAGCTTTGTGGGGAGTTTGAATTGACACATTTCTAGAGCGTATTGTCAGGAAGCATCAAAAGCCTTAAAATGTACAAAACTTTTGACCTAGGAAATCTAGGTATTTATACCAAAGAAATAATCATTGATTATGCATAAATACGTAAACTGCAGCCTTGTTTATAAGAGTAAAAAACTGGATATAACCTAGTGATTCAACAATAAGAATGGTTAGTAAATTATAATACCTTTACAACACTGTGAATACTGTGATCTCATGGAAGATATTTAGTGCCATGAATGAAAAATACAAATGACAGAACATTATTACATGATTCCATTTTCAGTAAAAAGCAAAAATAATAGAGTAAAAAGATCTGAAAGGAAACGTACAAAATGCTAACACTGTTTAATCTCTAGATAATTAAATTATACGTGACTTTGGGAAGCTGCAGCATACTCTAATTTTTATGAGAAATATATTTTTGTAATTAAGAAAATAATAAAAATTATTTTTTCCAACAGAAAAAATTAAACAGAAGGAGACAGTCCTGCCCCATTGTTCAGGATACCCTGACACTAGAACATATCCTCAACAGCGGCTACACTGTGCTCTCAGAAGAGGCATACAATAATAAGCATCAGCCCTCAGGTTCTGTGGGTATGCAAGCAGTTCAAGTAGCTCAGTGGAAAAGTTCAATTAAATACCAAAGCAACTCAAAGGAACATCATATGCTTAATGGTTGAATAGCATCAGGGGGGACAAAAACAAAACAAAACTAAGCAGTACAGGATAAACTAAAACCTTAATCTCATGCTTACTCAGCAGCAAAAAGAAAAAACAAAAACAAACATTAATTATGGAAGATTTAGTGATCTGTATGGTTATAATTCTAGAAACACTTCCAGTGTGTGTTTATCTATGCTATAACTCATTGCTTTCTGCAAATTTAAAGGGACCTCTTGGCTGACAATTCAAATGCTTGGTCACAGTTAAGGGGAAAAAAATCTGTTCAACCAGTTTGTAATAGACAAGAGGAGAAAGTCCTCATGATTCAAAAATGGTGTGTATGTGTTTTTGGAAAGCCATTAAATGGCTTTCCAACTTCATAATAAATCTAAGAAAGGTCCAACCTCATAATGAAACCAGTCTGAATACAAATACATTTAGCCCCACCCTTCTGACTGCCATGGAAAAGAGGGAGCAGGCCCAGCACTGTGTTTCTAGATGGTACATTGATTAATTCTCACAACTATTGCTGAACAAAGATCCCAAGAGTTAACAGTACAGCCATAATATTACAGGATTGAAAGCAGCCTATTGACTTGTCACTCTTTAAAACCAATGAGAGAATAGATTCAACTAAAGTTTCTTCATTTCATCTAGTAAATATTAAACACAAAATTATTAAAAAAAACAAAAACAAAAAATGGGGCTAAGTAAATAACTGCTTAAATTGCTATCCATTGTCTACCCCCAGATATGGTCCCTTGTTTTTTCCTGCCCAGCATCCATTCCCCTTCTCTGGTCAGCAACACCCAGTTTTCCTTTGAGGGACTACAGCTCACATTTTGGCTCATATGGGTGGAGTTGACCTCATTTGCTAACTTCAGGAACTGAAGGGTAACCCAGGAATGGTCAGTCATGCAATATATTAATCCACCTAGATAGAATGAATATTCAGCAGCCACACGGCCCAAGTCATGTTCTTTGGGGGCAAAGATCATCAGCCTTGAAAATTTTCTTTAAGTTCCTGGGAAGGAAGCATATTCTTTCTTCTTTAGTTCCATACCGAGAGAATATAAGCCTACTGCTGCTGGGCAACATCTTTGCTATCCCTTGGGACGAATCTACCTAAACATTAATAAAGAAAGGAGAAGAACCAAGGAACAGAAACAGTCTCCTGATAAGCTATTTTTAAAAGCTAGATCCAACTATGCCTGAAACCATTCATCACCATTTGATTTAAATTTCTGTCACATGAAACCAAAAGGAGACAATAAATATGGTGAAAGGCTGGATGGTTGTCTACCTATCTTAGCTGGGGCTGCTTTAACAAAATACCACGGGCTGGCTGGCCTCAACAGCAGACATTTATTTCTCACAGTTCCGGAGGTGGGAAGTCTAGGGTCAGGGTGCTAGCATGGTCAGGTTACAATAGGGTCCTCTTCCTGACTTGCAGACTTTTCTGGCTTCTTGCTGTGTCCTCACATGGTGTGAAGTCTCCTATCGTAATCCCATGAAGAGGGTATCACCATCATGATCTCATCCAAGCCTAATCACCTCCAAGAGGCCCCATCCCCAAGTGCTATCACATTGGGGGTTTTAGGTCTTCACCATATGAATGGAGGCAGGGAGGACATAAACATTCAGTCCATAACACTAGCTAAATTGCTTTTGGATACACAAAAAAGTAGACTGGAGGAGACTATTCTATGCTACGTCCAAGCACATCTGTGTAACCTTCATTGTACTAGAATCTGTCACTAGAATGTAGGCTATATATCCTTAAGTGCACACTACTTCTTACCCCAAAGCCTAGTCCAGTGCCTGGCATGTAATATCACTCAATAAGTATTTGCTGGAAAATGAATATGCAAATTAACTAATCCTTCAGGGACTTATTTTCAATATAACCAATAAAATGAATGCTATAATAAAGGTATCAGCAATATGATATGAAAACACATAGGAGGGGTCTAATTCTCTATGGGAAACTAGAGATTCTGAAGTCACATTCCAACCCTTAATTAATCTGAATCGCTCCTAATATAGCCAACTGATTTCTTCATCTTCTCTTTAGCCCAATGTTCAACAGGCACCGAATACCTTAATAATGGAAAATAACCCCTAATCACTGGCCTTTTCCATTTAATCAACAGGGGAAACAGCTCTGAAATTTTATGGAGACAGATGATTGTGTGTGTGTGTGTGTGTGTGTGTGTGTGTGTGTGTGTGTTGTGGATGTGTCCTTATCATGGCCTATAAGGCCCTACAGGCTCTGTCTGATCTCACGTCCTTGCCGTGCCTGTTTTGCCCCAGCCAGACAGGCCTCCTTCTTCCTTGAAAACAGCTGCCACCTCTCACCTCAGGACCTCTGCTTTTGCTATAACCTCTGCCTGCAGATGATCTACATGGCTTACCCTTTTTCTCTCTTCATTCTCTGCCCAAATGTCACCTTCTCAGTGAGGCCTTCTTGAACGTTCTAGTTACAGTTATAAACTTCTCCACCACTAAGACTTCCTAGTCCATAGCATTTGACCTTTTAATGTACTACATGTTTAACTTCTTTATTCTCTTTATCATCTCTCTCTCCATGCTAGAAGATAAACTCCAGGAGAACAGAGATTTCTGTGTTTTTTTGTTCTCTGTTCAACCCCCAATGCCAGGGAAGTAATCGGTACTAAATAAATGAATGAAGACATATGAACCAATATATAACCACAACTGGATTATTAAGTCTTCTGATTCAAATTAAATTAAATACAAATATTTTCCAATCCAATAAACCGTAGCAGGTTATGCCTGTGAACTCTTCCAGGAGTTGAGATTGGACAGTTGCTATAAATATTTTTAAAACCACAGTTGCTATAAAAAGGCCCCCAACATAGCAAAAATAGACATATAAAATTATTTAAGGACGAAACTATGTTATCACAGAAAAACTATACCAATAACCAAAAAGTATAAGGTTTGCATTTACTTTACTTTGAATCTAGGAGAGTATTAAATATAAAGTTGCCCAGTATTTGCTGGCAGAAAAATCACGTTTGAAAATATTCATGAATCATTATTTCCTAGATACATCAAAAATGACCATTGTTATGTGGACTTTTAATAGAAATAAATAAAGATCTAGAAAACAATAGGCTCACGCTTCGAAAAATACCAATTAGAAAGGGCTTTCCTGGATGCAACAAGGTCCCAGGTCCACAGCCTGTGCCCTCTTCTGTACCAAGAGCACCCCTTTCAAGATCTCCTCACCAAGTAAGATCACCCCGGTGCAAGGGGAGATGAGCTCAGCCCCTGGAGTGGCCTCACCACTGGCTCCCTTAAGTGCCTGAACAGAGCAACGGTAACATTTAGGTCAGCGGTCCTAAGCTAAAGGCCTGAGAGTCAAATATTTTGTTTAGCAATAAGGGTGTTTGAAAATTGGGAAATTTCCCATAAAAAATTCATACAGAAAGTTTTCCCTTAAAAATCTGCAAGTTTAAGCCATACTGAGGCTAAACTGCTGAACAAAAGGAAGATCTAGAGAGCGATTGCCCCTCTGGGTACCTGCTGTCAGCGTCACTACTGTCCCTGAAATTCCCCATTGTTTTACACATCGTTTATATTACCTACCTGGCTCCTGGTGAGCTTGAAAGCCCTGCTCTGCATAGCCCAGCACAACTCCTTAGAGCTCTCAAGCATGAACCCTGATTGCTCCATTCTGCTGCTTATTTCCTTAAACCCTTGGCTCCTGCACTAGATTTAAATCCTGTTGCAGGGTAACATGAAGTCAAGTTCAGAGCACTGAATTGTTGTTCTACCACTAACTGTGGGACTGCCTGCAAGTCACTCACCTTCTCCTCTCCCAGTCTATGAGATGGGGATGATGAGTCCTCCCCTGCCAACATCACAGGGTTGCTGTGATAACTAAACAGGATAAGGATGTAAAAGTGCTCTACAGAAAAAAGGTGTCACCATATAGTAAACGTTAATCTTTGGATAGGATAGTACATTTTAAAAATATTATAAAACAACAGCACCTTATGGGAATCTTTAAGGATGGTACACTGAGAAAGCTTGATTTTCTATTTACGGTTAATGATTAACAAAAGAAATTATTAAGCCTAAGACTACATACTCAGGATACACACACACACACACACACACACACACACACACACACACACCCTGAAAACCATCTCCTTACTTTAAAAACCTTTAAGCATAAATAACATCTAACTTGTCAGATTGCTAAACTGGGAAATGACTGAATTTCCTGAGAACTAAAGATAAGTTTAAGGTCAAACAAGTTCAGCCAAATAAGGTTTTCAGGAACAGTATATATGATTTAAAAAAAGTCTATCTAGGAAAGATGATGTTAAGAAAGGAGCAAAAATAGTCTGCAAAGGAAACTAAGACAAATGCTGATTTGAAAAAGTATGTAATGAGCTGGGATTACCAACCACCTCCAAAGAGAGCATAGCAGGATTTCATAAGTGGTTAACCAACTTTAAGATTCCAGACAGTCAAGGTTACTGTGATTATCTGTTACAAAGAAACAGACCTACAGAATACAAGTACATTCCGGTAACGGTAACGAAAAGGCAAAGATAATCTAAGAAGTTCTTGAGGCATCATGGCACTACATCCATCACTTAAATCTATGGACCTCGGTAATTTGGGATCAAAAATTAATCAAATGGTCCACAGGTCATTGGTCAGGTTTATTTAGTCATCAAAAAAGCTGGCCTAATTAACCAAACAGTTTTGAAAAATGTCTTCTCTGGAAACCTTCACCTTACCAACAAAGGGAACTTTTGAGACTAAACAAAACCAAGAACAGTTACTTACATGCTGTATTCTACTGAATTTTTCAGATCTCTGCTTAGAGGGGGAAAGGAAAGTACAATGGGGTATGTGAAGAGATTTTTCTTCTTCTCTCTCTTTTTAAAGTAGAACCTTGAGTATTATTTTGTTTCTCTCACTAGTGTCTTAAAAACATGTTTATTCTTGTTAAAGTAAAACATGAACATGGTTCAAATACTACAGAAGGGTTTGTAACAAAACGCAACAGTCTTACCCCTCACCACCCGCGCCACCCCCCCAAACCGGCTCATACTTCTCAGAACAAACCACTTTGGGTTGATTTTTGGTTTCAGTTTATCTGGGGATCATTAACAAGTAATTTAATAATGAGTTATAATTATACCACTTCTTTTATAAATCTGCTTTTTGACATTATCTATCGGCTTCCTACTATGATAGGCTAGGAAGAATCATCCTTTATCATAATCCTTCCATACAGAGCACTAGGCTCCCTTGACCAGAGTTCTTTTCATCACTATCTGAGAGCCTTGGGCACAAATTATCCTGTGTCCCTTTTGCCTCCATCCCAGTTCACAACACCAAAGAGTCTGTTATTATGCTCAGGGCCACTGATCTGAGTATTATGGCTATGGGTACAGAGAGAGCTGCCGATAAAAAGTCCATGGATCTAAATTGGACAAGGTTTGGCATTAATAGGATTATAAGTTAGAGATATAGTATGAAAATCCCAGGTATCTTTAAAAACAAGAAAAATTCATGGTAAAGGGCTAAGAGCATAGCTCTAGGTCAGAATGCCTGGTTTCAATGACTAGTTTTGTTCCCCAAGCATGTGACCCAACACTCTGTGACCTGGGTTCCTCATTTAAGAAATCAAGTCGTTGCAAAAAACAAACAAACAAAAAACAAACAAAAGGAAATCAAGTTGCAAAGATGAAAAATAATGATATATGTAAAGCATTTAGCATGGTGCATGGCATATAATAAGAGCTTAACAAACCAGACCCACTAACATTATTCTTATTATTGTTGTTATTATTATTATTATTAGACAGTGAGCTAATTTTATGTTGGACCTAATCACATCTTTCATTTCTGCAAACCTGGTGAAGTCAAACGACTATTCTTCCTTTTCAGAAATCTGCCTTTATCTTTAATTGCAGTCACAGCTAATAGTTCTGGCGGGCAAACAGCCCCTGCTGGCCTTCCTGGGCAGAGCTCCTAGAGATGTGAAGCCCTGCACTCCTGCGCATCCTGGCTTTGTGTTATGTGCTTCAAATGCTTTCACCATGTCACCTCTTACAGTCAGCCCTGATTTTTAAGATGCATTTGAAATAACCTTATGTTTGGAACCAGCTAAGAATGCTAAAAATGCATGTGCTATCTTTCAGACAGACTAAAGAAATCCCATGAAAAACGGATTCAGTACAACCTAGATTGTGACTAAGACCCATCAAATAGTAGCTATCACTAACAAGTCTAAAGAAAAAAGATAATTTAATCTTAGTAAGCAGTCGGTATATTTGGGGCAAAGGAAAGTACATTTCTATGGCAATTTTCAAGATATTAAAAATGAGGTTAAAAACAAATGAGAGGAAAACAGAAATTTAGCTCATGGACCTAAAATCACCATATGTGAAATATCAAATAAATAGCTACTCTAATCTCAAATGGTAATCTTTCCTTGCAGCCTTTCTCATTTTATTAGAACAAATATTTCAAGCCTCATCTGTGTTCTATTATAATCCTAAAGGTAACATGATATCTAGGATCGTGTTTATATATAAAAATAATTTTAAATCAGGAGATGATATAAACTGACATTTAGATTCCCCTTACCCCAACACTTTAGATAATTATATTGTCTTTTTTTTTTTTTCTTAAATCCTGAAATGACAATCTTCTTTGGCACAGAGTTTGTTGGCTCTACTTTTGATGCCAACATGGTCTCGTCATGAAAATAAATTAAAAGTAGGTGGTCTGGTTAGTCTTCACAATGCTACGTTTTAATCAGGCAAAGCAGTGAAAAAGATGATTGTCGAAATGCTGGCGTATCTTCAAACAACAGTGCAAGCTGTCCATTCTACTCACAATGAGAAAGCTCTTCAAGAGATTTCGATAAAGGTTTCCCTCCTACTTGCAGTCCACATTTGTAATGTTTATATAAGTGGGGGATATAAATCTCTCTCCAATGAACTCCATGGTTTTTAAAGCAGACTTCTTGTTATAAACTGCCTGTTTCCGTTTTGCCTGCCTAAGCAAGCCAGGCAAAGCCCATTCACGAGAGACTGGAACTAATTTAATGTGCTCCAGGTTTAAGCCCCCAGCCTCTGCGTCTTTACAGGGAGATTTTACACAGTGGATTACTGCTGACTTTAACAATGATTCATATGATAAGTGGTTTTTGATTTGTTTTTTAATGTCAGAAAATATGCATTGACAAAAGAAATGTCATCAAAATCATTTTGTTAAAGCAATACCCATAAAAAAGGGAAAAAGATTTCAACTAAAAAAAAAAAAAGAGGCAGTCTAAATCTTACTCATGCCGAAGTCTTATTCACATGAATTTGTAGTTTTGCTCAACAGAAAAGAATACAAAGTTGTTTACAGACAGATCTAAGACTGGATGAATTCACGATATGATTTGTTGAGCTGATATATTTTACCACAAGACTTGTTCCTATTATTAAAAAATACCAAAGCTACACTGAAGATAGACAAAAGCATCATTCTTTATGCAGCCTCAAAGATACCCTGTGTGCTTTTCTCAAAGCAGCAAAATTCCTTGAAACCAGCGCTAATTAAAACAAAAACACACTCACAAAACCCGAATAAGATCCATCATCTCAAAGTATGTCAGGGGAGGGAAGTTTCCTCTGTTTAACTCAAAGGAACAGAGTGGCAACATTAATTCAAAAGAAAACAAAAGTATAGATTGTATTATTATTCTAGATTTCTGCATTTAAGGGGCCTGAACTATTCATCTGAATACACTTTTAAAATGCCAAATGTAATAAGATATACTTGTCCCAGTCTCCTGTTGGATTCTCCTATTTTTCTCTTGATGTTCCTTTGGAAGGGCCAGGCAAAAATCTTACAGTAGGGGGCAGTATTGTAACATCATGCTCATGCTTGAACCACTCAAGGCCTAACCAGAGAAGGAAAAAAGATCATTATTCTTCATTAAGGTTTAACCATGTTGGCATAATTTCCTAATTTATTACAAAATTCTAGATTTTTTCCCCCTGAAATCCAACTTGCTTTTGCATCACCTAACTATAACAGTAAAATGCCTTAAATAATACAAAAAGCAAATGCTTTTTATAAAAAACCTACCCAAATGTCTGAGACGTGCTGATTGCCACTTAACAGTGAAAGGAGAACTATTTATTGAATGTCATATTTCAAAAGCATGAAGACTTCTCCAATTGCAAATATCCAGATGTTCTTTTTTGTAAATATAATATCACATTGGGAGATGGTAAAAAAAATGAATATTTCATATTGGTCTAAAATGAAATGTGGAGCTGGTTTATAACACAAGTCAATGTGACCTATGCTAATTGATGTTAATATAAAAAATATGGGATAAGAAAATATTTACAAGTACAAGAATGTATTCGTATTTTCCAGAAATAAACTTTTTCTTTCCATTTGCCCAGGATGGCTCTTGGCTGGACTGATAGGAAATATGGAAACTGAAACTTGTTTGTACTGAATGCTTGGCTTCCAATGACTTACAATGCTTTGGGAGTTTGCAGAGGGGAAAAAGCAAATTCTTTGCCAGATCTCAAGAATAAAACCTATAGATACATAATGGGATTTTTTTTTTTTACCATGCATAATGATAATCCATATGACTTTCTCTAAATTCTGTAAATCTGAATGATTAAAACTTTAATACTTGAAAGCCTTAACATCACTAAACAATAACTAATTATTTGACTGAAAAAAAACAAGCCTCGTACAGTCTTAGTAAGTGCTTATGCTTATCTTTGTTTTTAATTGCAACTCAGGTTTGTTTGCTTGTTTTAAGAGAGTGAGGTGCTATGGATTCCAATGAGAATTTTTTTCCAATCTAGTAATTCTACTGAAAAATTCAATTTTAAAACTATTCCTTTATGTAATATAAGCTAATATTTTAAATGAACAAAAAGAGATCCTAAAAAGCAAAACACTTGAGAAATCATAAGAGGCCAGCAAGAACTCATGCAATGTTTAAATGCTATAAATTTAAAAAAATGTTATAAATTTTAAATTTCAGTACTTCAAGTTATGTTATAGCTCATTCCTTACTCTTTTTCTACCTCTCCATTTTTGTTTAAATTGTTTTGGAGTTGGGGCTTTTTTGGTTTTATGTTGTCAGTAAGTGTGTGTGTCTACACACACGCACACATGATTACAAGACTACTAGGTAAGCTTCTCGGAGAATGCAGTCTGCCAATGCCTTTTCATCAAAGTCTTCACAACCATTGTGATAGTTTCCTTTCAAGACTTAACACAAAAACTGTACCTATAATTACCACCAAATTTCCCTCAAATTGAGCTAAACACTGTACATTTGAGTTGCCAGTTGGGACATAATTCTTCATAACTGTTGTATGAAACAGCCTGTGAGAGTTGCAACAAAGTAACTGGCTAATGGAAGAGCACCAGGTATGCATTTCCCTGAAACATCTGTGGAAACTCTGAGTCATTTCAAGAGTATGTAAAATGGTCCCATCTTCTAATTAGTTTCTCACCAGCCAAAAAATATCACTGCCAAAGTTGTTTTAAGTAGTATGCAGGGGCCAAAGTTCTTCTGAAGCAAAGCTGATGTCACCCAGTCAGTTCCTCCAAAGGCAAGCATTATTTTACCTCTAAATGCTGGCATTTGTGGCAGAGAAGGGCACAGCATTTTTGTCCTAATAGTATATTTTCCTTATTATTTAAGCCATTTCTCTGTCACCTATAGTCAAAAAGCATCCTGACACACCACAGTGGTTTACTTGCTTTTTTGCCTCCCTTCCTAACATACCTGATGAATGACTGAGGAGCTGACCCACGAACAACAAGGTATGACCTTTGAAATGTGAAGTGTCATAAAGAATTGTACTTGGTGTCTGTCCCAGGTTCCTGGCACAGAGCTCCTACAACCCTAGGAATTTTCTGAGTGACAAAAGTGTCTTTTGCTATTCAGAACAAGCCCCGTTGCAGGGTCACACCTGAGTTTATATTAATGAGGTGACTTCGGGTAGGGCCCTTAGATAGGCTCAGGAGGGGGCTAGTCACCAGAAAGACCAAGGGATAAGCCGGTTGAAACTTTCTGCCCCACCCCCAGGCCTAAAGGAAGGGGAGAGGGCTGGAGAATAAGCTCTACAACAATTCTTCAACAACAAGGTTTGATGATTTGATGGGTGTCTGGGTTGGTGAACACATCCACTTGCTGGAAGGGTGGTGCACTGGAGAGGACATAGAAGCTCTGTGTCCTCCCAAACCTCCCATGCTTTTCCCTATCAGCTCTTCCACTTGGCTGTTCCTGAGTTGTATCCTTTATAATAATTGGTATATGTAAAAAAGGGTTTTCCTCATGTTAGGTAGAAGCTAGATATGAGCAGTGGAAGGAACGCCTTGTGGAACTGGAACTTTATCCCTTGACCTGAAAGATTAGAGTCCCAAGTCCTTGAGTGGGGAACGATAGAGTAGGCAGTTAGCTAGACCTGAGCTGGAGGCAAGGATTCCAATAAGGAGGTTACACATTAGAAGCCTGAGGGCACAACATCCTGACTTTGTGGCTTCCAAGACCCTGGGGCTAACAGACCAAGAGCCACAGCTACAGAGCATGAGTTCTCCTCTTCCACCTCTGACTCAGGGTACCCCTAGAATCATTATAATGCATTTGCATTGTGGTTATAGTACTCCCCTCCCCCCACCAATGGAGGAAGGCTGCCATGATGGTTCTGGTTCCAACCTAGTAGGTCAACAACTCCCCCTCCCAAGCTGTGGGAGGAGTCCCCCAAATGATTAGAAGCAGCCACCTTTGGAAACCATCCTGTCCATGACACAAGACCCTGCTCACATAAAAGGAAAGGACCTCTGTAGCCTCGGGCAGTTGCTACCTCTGGGCCTGCCCAGGCTTCCACCTTGAGAGTCCTTAATAAAGCTTGTTGCTTTCACTTTGGGTGCCAATCTCTAATTCTTTATTGCGTCAGTGCCAAGCAAGACACAATGTTTTTCTCACTGACACTAAGTTCTATAAGCCATTCTAGCAAATTACTGAACCTGAAAAGGGGTCACCGGAACTCTGATTTATAGCTAGTTGGTCAGAAGTATGGTTGTCCTGAAACTTGCAACTGGCATCCGAAATAAGGGTAGTCTGTAGGACTGAGTCCCTATAACTTGGGGGATCTGCTGGCAACTCCAGGTAGAGAGTGTCAGAATTGAACTGAATTACTGAATAACCAATTGGTGTGTAATATTAAGGAGGGCGCATGTTGTGATGAGCACTGGGTGTTATAAGCAACTAATGAATCGTTGAACACTATATCAAAAACTTATGATGTACTATATGCTGGCTAACTGAACATAATAAAAAAAATAAAGAAAAAAATATAGAACTGGTTGGTGTTAGAAAACATCCCCAGCTATATATCCAGAGTAGGGATGAGTGGAAGCCAGGTATCTCCCATATGACTAATAACAGAATTTTCCAGTGTATTATCAGCCTGCGCTGCCATAATAAAATACCAGAGACTAGACTGCTTAAACAATGGAAATCATTTTCTCACAGTTCTGAAGGCTGGAAGTCCAAGATCAGAGTCCAGCATCGTTGAGTTTTGGTGAGGACTCTGTTCCTGGCTTGCATGCAGCTGCCTTCTCATTGTGTCCTCATGTGGCAGACAGAAAGAGAGCAGGCCATCTGTTTTCTCTCCTTGTAAGGGCTCTAATCCCATCCTGAGGTCCCACCCCCATGATCTCACCTAAAGTTAATTATCTCCCAAATGCCCCATTTCCAAATACCATCACATTGGGGGGTTGACGGCTTTAACATATAAATTTTAGGGGGACACAATTCAGTCTCTAGAACTGAGATTGTTGGCCAAAATCAGAAATACAGTTTATAGTTGTATAATATTTCTTTGTATGAGTGGGTGACTATTCAGTATGTAAAACCTTTAAACCAGATTATAAAAAACTGTGTCAACTCTAGATTCATTGTAATAAAGGTTCATCTAATTCCTACCTAGCAATTTCTCCTATTCCTCTTTCCACCTCTCCAACTCCACACTCACCCTCAACAAAATACTCACTGTCGGATGTAAAAAGTATTTATATATACATATACATACATATATATATACATATACATACATATATA
>NW_022589706.1:36838244-36969445 GCF_004348235.1 Phoca vitulina
ATATATACATATACATACATATATATATACATATACATACATATATAGTTATAAATTTTTTTCTTATAATAAGAACTTTTAAGATTTACTCTTAGCATCTTTCAAATACGCAATACAGTATTATTGACAACATTCACCATGCTGTACATTACATTCCCATGACTTACTTATTTTATAAGTGGAAGTTTGTATCTCTTGACTTAACTTCACCCATTTTGTCAGCCCCCTCAATCCCCTTTTTTCTGGCGAACACCAATCTGTTCCCTATTACCGATGACTTTTATTGTTTGTTCATTTGTTTTATTTTTTAGACTCCACATGTAAGTGAAATCATATGGTATTTATCTCAGTCTGACCTATTTCACTTAGCATAATACCCTCAAGATCCATCCATGTTGTCACAAATGGCAAGATTTCATTTTTTTTATGGTTAAGTATCCCCTTGTAGATATACCACATCTCAATGGACACTTAGGTTGCTTCCATATATTATTCACTATTCTGAATAATGCTACAGTGAACATAGTGTTTTCATTTTCTAAATAAATACCCAGAAGTGGAATTACTGAATCATATGGTAATTCTATTTTTAATTTTTGAGGAACCTCCATACTGTTTTCCAGAGTAGATGCACCAATTTCCATTCCCACCAACAATACACAAGGACTTCCCTTTCTCTACAATCTCGCCAACATTTGTTACTTCTAGTGTTTTTCATAATAGCCATACTAACAGGTGTGCGGTGATATCTCAATGTGGCTTTGATTTGCATTTTCCTGATGATTAGGGATGTGGAGCATCTTTTCATGCACTGGTTGACCATCTGTATGTCTTCTTTGGAAAAAATGCCTCATCAGGTCCTCTGCACATTTTTTAATCAGATTTTTTTTTTGGTGTTGAGTTGTATAAGATCTTTATATATTTTAGATATTAACCCCTTATCAGACATATCATTTGCAAATATCTTCTATTCAGTAGGTTACCTTTTTGTTTTGTTGATGGTTTCCTTTGCTGGGCAAAAGCTTTTTATTTTGGTGTAGTCCCACTTGTTTATTTTTGCTTTTGTTGCCTTTACTTTTGGAGTCAGATCCAATAAAAAAAGAAAAAATCATCCCCAAGACTGATGATGTCAAGAAGCTTACCACCTATATTTTCTTCTAAGAGTTTTATGGTTTCAGGTCTTACATTCAAGTCTTTAATCAATTTTGAGTTAATTTTTATGTATGGTATAAGATAGTGGTCTAGTTTAATTCTTTTGCATGTATCTGTCCAGTTTTTCTCAACACCATTTATCAAAGAGATTGTCCTTTCCCCATTGTATTTTCTTCTTTCTTTGTAGTGAATTAATTGACCATATTTGTGTGCATTTATTTCTGGGCCTATTAATTATGTGTTTTTAATGCCAATAACATACTGTTTTGACTACTATAGCTTTATATTATAGTTTGAAATTAGGAAGTTTACTGCTTCCAGTTTTGTTTTTCTTTCTCAAAATTGCTTTGGCTATTCGAAGTCTTTTGTGGTTCCATACAAATTTTAGGATTGTTTGTTCTTTTTCTGTGACAAATGCCACAGGAATTCTGTTGGGGATTGAATTCAATCTGTAGATTGCTTTGGGTAATAGGGCATTTTAACAATATTAATTATTCTAATCCATGAGACCAGAATATCTTTCCATTTATTTGTGTATTCTTCAACTTCTTTCATTAATGTCTTATAGCTTTCGGTATATAGGTCTTTCACCTCCTTGGTTAAATTTATTCCTAGATTTAGAATTCTGGGATTTAAAATTCCTAAATTTTATTCTTTTGGATGCAATTATAAATAGGATTGTTTTCTTAATTTCTCTTTCTGATGTTTGTTTTAGTGTATAGGAACACAACCAATTTTTGTATATTGATTTTGTATCCTACAACATTACTGAATTAATTTATTAGTTCTAACAGTTTCTTTGGTGTAGTCTGCAGGGTTTTCTCTATATGATATCATTCCATCTGCAAAATTGGCAGCCTTACTTCTTCCTTTCCAATTTGAATGTTTTTTCTTTCTTTTTCTTGCCTAACTGCTCCAGCTAGAACTTCTAATATGATGTTGAATGAAAGTTATGAGAGTGGGCATCCTTGCCTTGTTCCTGATGTTAGAGGAAAAGCTTTCAGATCTTCACCATTGAGTATAATGTTAGCTGTGGGCTTGTCATATAGGGGCTTATTATGTTGAGGTCCATTCCCTCAATACCCAAATTTCTTTAAAGTTTTTATCATAGATGGATGTCAAATTTTGTCAAATACTTTTTCTGCATCTATTGAGATGATCATATGATTTTTATCTTTCATTTTGTTAATGTGGTGTATCACACTAATTTGTGAATGTTGAGCCAACCTTGCATCACTGAAATAAATCTCATTTGTTTGTTGTGTATGATACCTTTAATGTATTGTTGAGTTGGTCTGCTAATATTTTGTTGAGTATTTTTGCATCTATGCTCACCAGGGATATTGGCCCTTAATTTTCTTTTTTTGTGGCATCCTTGTCTGCTTTTAATGTCAGGGTAATGCTGGCTTCATAAATTGAATTTGGAAGAGTTACCTTCTCTTCAATTTTTGGGGAGAGTTTGAGAAGAACAGATATTAAATCTTCTTTGAATGTTTTGTAGAATTCACCAGTGAAGATATGTCTGGTTCTAAACTTTGGTTGTTGGGAGGTTTTTGATCACTGATTCAATCTCCTTACTTGTAATCTATTCATATTTTCTATTTATGATTTAGTCTTGGAAAATTATATGTTTCTAGGAATATATCCATTACTTCTAGGTTGTCCAGTTTTTGGCATATGATTGTTCATCATAGTCTCTTAAGATCCTTTGTATTTCTGTGGTATGAGTTGTAATCAACTCTTTCATTTCCAATTTTATTTACTTGAGCCTTCTCTCTTTTTTTCTTATTGAATCTAGTAAAAGTTTGTCAGTTTTGTTTATCTTTTCAAAGAACCAGCTCCTCGTTTCATTCATCTTTTTTATTGTCCTGTTAGTCTCTACTTAATCTATTTCCACCCTGATCCTTATTATTTCCTTCCCTCAACTAATTTTAGGCTTCATTTGTTCTCCTTTTTCCAGTTCCTTTAGATGTAAAGTTATATTGTTTTGAGGTTTTTCTTGTTTGTTGAGGTAGGCCTGTATCACTAAGAACTTCTTTCTTAGAACTGCTTTTGCCATATCCCATAGACTTGTAGTATTTCCCATAGTATGCTGTATTTTCATTTTCATTTGTCTCAAGGTAGTTTTAATTTCTCTTTTGATTCTTTGTTGACCCACTGGTTTTTCAGTAGCATGTCATTTAATCTTCACACATTTGTGATTATCCAGCTTTTTTCTTGTAATTCATTTCTAGTGTCATACCATTTTGGTTGTAAGGATCCTTGACATAATTTCAATCTTCTTAGTTTTATTGAGACTTGTTTTATGGCCTAACATATGTTCTGTCCTGGAGAATGTTCATGTGCACTTGAGAAGAATGTGTATTCTATTCTTTTTGAATGGAATACTCTGTATATTTATTAAGTCCATCTGGGCTAATATTTCTATTAAGGCTGATGTTTCTTTATTGATTTTCTGTCTGAGTAATCTATTTTTTGATATAAGTTGGGGAATTAAAGTCTTCTACTATTGTTGTATTGCTGTCAGTTTCTCTCTTTAGGTTTATTAATATTTGTTTACATACTTAGTGCTTCTGCATTGGGTGCACAATTACAAATCTTGTATCTTTCTTCTTGGAGTGACCCTTTGATCATTATGTAATGTCCATCTTTGTCCTTTATTACAGCTTTTTTTAAAAAGTCTAGTTTGTCTGATATTAAGTATAGCTATTCCAGCTTTCTTCTAGTTTCCATTTGCATGGAATATCTTTTTCCAACCTATTTATAGTCTAATATATATATATATATATATTTTTTTTTTTTTAATTGATAGCAAGTTAAGTTTGAATGCGTCCTAAACTCTACATTTTTATTCCCCCTTCCCAGATTTTATGTTTTGGATGTCACATTTTTCATATTTTGTGTATCCCTTAACTAATTATTGTAGCTATAGTTCTTTTTACACTTGTGTCTTTTAATTTTCATACCAGCCTAATAAATAATTAATCCACTACCTTTGCTCCATATTTACCTTTACTAGTGAGACCTTTACTTTCATATATTTTCTCATTGCTAGTTAGTGCTTTTCTTTTCAGCTTAAAGAAGTCCCTTTGACATTTCTTGTAAGGCTGGTTTCATGGTGATAAACCCCTTTAACTTTCCTTTGTCTGGAAAACTCTCTCTCTCCCTCAATTCTGAGTGATAATTTTGTTTGGTAGAGTATACTTGATTGGAAGGTTCTTCCTTTTAGCACTTTGAATATATCATGCTACTCTCTTATGGCCTGCAAGGTTTCTCTGAAAAATCAACGATAGTCTTATGGGGGTTCCCTTATATGTAACTAGTTGTTTTTCTCTTGCTGCTTTAAGAGTCTCTCTTTTTCTTGGGGGTACCTGGGTGGCTCAGTCAATTAAGTGTCCAACTCTTGATTTTGGCTCATGTCATGACTTCAGGGTCATGAGATCAAAGCCCCACATCAGGTTCTGTGCTGGGTGTGGAACATGCTTAAGATTCTCTCTCTCCCTTTCCTCTGCCTCGCCCCCCCCTCTTGCTCTCTCTCTCTAAAAAAAAATAATAATAATAATATAAAAAAAAGATTCTTTTTCTTTAACATTTGACATTTTAATTATAATGTGTCTTGGTATGGGTCTCTTTGGATTCATCTTATTAGACATCTCTGGGTTTCCTGGATTTGGATATCTGTTTCCTTCCCCAGGTTAGGAAAGTTTTCAGACATTGTTTCTTCAAAAAACTTTTCTGCCCCTTTCTCTCTCTCTCCTTCTGTGACCCTTACAATGCAAATGATATTCTGCTTGATGTTGTCCCATAGGTCCCTTAATCTATCTTCACTTTTTAAAATTCTTTTTCTTGTTGCTAATCTGTTTTGGTAAGTTCTACTGCCATGTCTTCCAGATCACTGATCTTTTCTTCTGCTTCACTGAGTCTGCTACTGAACCCTTCTAATGCATTTTTCATTTGAGTTATTTTATTCTTCAGCTCTGTGACTTCTGTTTGGTACTTTTTAACATTTTCTTTCTCTTAGTTGAAGTTCTCACTATGTTCATCCATTTCTCCTCTGAGTCCAGTGAGCATCTTTATGACCACCAATTTGAACTCTTTATCGGGTAAATTACTTATCTCCATTTCATTAAGGTTTTTTTATTTCCCTGAGGTTTTATCTTGCTTTTTCATTTGGAACATATTCCTCTGTTTCCTCATTTTGCCTCACTTTTTGTTTCTGTGTATTATACGTAACAGCTACCTCTCCCAGTCCTGTAGGAGTGGGCCTGTGTAGAGGAACCGTATCATTCAACCTTGCCCTAGCTCTGGATTTGTCTTTTAAACCTTCTGATTCTCTAAATAACCTGATTCATTCTTGATAGGTTCCAATTGTTGAGGGTGTGCCAGGACTTATCAGTGTTCCAAAGGAAGGGATCTCAGTCAGCACGTAGTTTCAGACTCACTGGAAGTTAAATCTTCAGCCAACAGCTTTAAAATATGTAAATATATACAATCCTCTGGGACCAGAGTCCTAACCCCCATGGACCTACAGACCTGGTGATCTGGAGGTGTCCCCTGGGTAACAGTTGCAAAAATCAGGGCTGCAGACAAGTGTATAAGCTCCTTTTGGAGAAGTACCAATGAGCAGTAGTAACACCAAGGGAGAGCACAAAGGTGGCATCCCCAGCCTACGCTACCTGAGAGTAGCCTCAAGATGTGTGGTAAACCTGAAGCATGCTCCGCAAACTGAAGCTCCAGGACAAGTAAATAGGCTTTTTTACTGGAAGACTGTTTTTCAGTCTGCTGTCTGTTCAGTGACCTGCCAAGAACTGTTTCTCCAAATGTTTCAGGCTTGTGGGGCCAAAACACAGCCCCTCTGGCCACCAGAGCCAGGAGATAAAAGGGTGTCTTCTGTTTGGACTGCACAACCTGCCAGCTTTGGCAAGACAGCAGGAAAGTGCAGGGATGGATGTGCCCTCTGACTTAACAAGGCAGTGAGAGAGTGCAGGGCTGGGGCACACCAGATGCTTTCAGCAAGGGGGCAGTACAGTATAGAGAGGACACACCCCCAGGTTTAGTGGGAAAGCTGGAGAGTGCTGTGACTGCATACACCTACCAGTGCTAGCAAGGTGGTGGGACTGTGCAAAATTGGCACCCACCAGTGCATCTGTTCCCTGAGAGAGTCCCAAGCAGCCCCTGGCTCTCCAGCAGACACTCTAGGATAAGCAAATTAATCTCCTTCATAGTCTAAGTGCTTTCCAAACTGCTGCTTTTGCATTGGGTCCCAAGGAGAGTGAGTGTGTGCATAAGTTCTTTAAGAAGAGAATTTCTATGTTCCCTATAGTCCTTTGGGTCTCCTGGATGTAAAGCCTGCTGGTTTTCAAAGCCAGACATTTTGCAGGCTCATCTCTCCAGCACAAGTCAGTGAGAGTCCCAAGGGATGGGATGCTTGAGGTGGGGCATAAACCTCTTGCTTCTCAGGAAAAAGCTCTGTATTTGTGAGATTCCTCCTATTGTGAGTCGTCAAACCAGGGACTTTTGGCAAGACCATGTCTCTGCCTCTGTTGCTCATCTCAATGTGGCCTTTTTATCCTTTGCTGTGGTGCAGATGTTCAGCTGGTTTTCAGGACTTTTTCAGAGAGAACTGTTCCATAGGTAGCTGTAGATTTGGTGTGTCCATGGGAAGAGGTGAATTCAGGATCTTCCTACACCAGCAGCTTGAACCACCCCACATAAGAAGTGTTATGAACATGAATCTTGAAAACTTTGAACTCTTGAAGTTGATTACAAATGAAAAGAATTACCACAGAATCCTAATATAATAATATTTGAAATGAAAATGTAAGCACTATCTCTGTGACTAATCACAGAGTTTTTTTCTCTATTTAAGATGAAAGCAATAATCTATATGTGGAAAGAAGATTGTTGGGCGGGGGGGTCCTGTTTGGAAAGTTGGGATAAGAAAGTTTGAAAAGATAGGATAAGTGTTCTGCTAATAACTGAAAGAAATTTTCATCCATGAAATAGAGTCTCTGGTTTCAGCAAAATGTGTTCAGATCAAATTCTGACTATATGTTTACTTGTGAGGGATAAATGTAAGATAAAAGTATATTTTGTCATAAGGGCATAAATTTAACCTATAGTATGACATTTGTTGCTTCTAATAGACTTAATGTCATCACACACATACAAACACATACTCAGTGAATTCACTTCAGTCATTCATCTCTGTGCACTTTTCCCTGATATTCATCAGAGACATATAAATCCATTCTCAAAATCAAAAATTAAAAAATTTAGTAAAGTTTGAGTATTTGCTGGAAAATATAGTTGATAATATCATTTATAAATAATAGAAACACAGATTTTAAAAAAGAAAATATGGTCAGATATTGTGTCTAGTCTATATTTGACTCTACTTAGATTGGGGAGCTATAAATGAAGATTTAGGAATTTAGAGTTAAGATGGCAGATTAAACATATACATGTAAATATGCTACCTCCCAAAACCCTACTAAAACTACCCAAAAAAAAAAAAACAGGGGGGGAAAAAGTCTGTTTTTTTTCTTTTTTAATAAACCCACAAATACAAAGAAAACTTTTGGAAGCTTGAAAGTCGATGCTTAAGTGTTAAGGGACATAGGAGAAACTAAGAAAGCCAAATCTTAACTGGAGGAAAAGTAGAGAAACAACCCTATTTACACCACAGAAACCACAAAAGGTCCAGGAAATGGCAGCAAAGGAAACTGGGAGGAAACTGGGGTACATTTATAATAAATGGGTTGAAATTATTTGAGAAGTAGTTAGATACCTAATTCCAACTCTGAGTAGTTAGATACCAACACTCCACATCACTTAGCAACTGTTCCTCCCTTACCTTTGCAGCAGATAAGGGGTTTATTCTGTGAGTGAGTAAAACAGAAAGTCGTGGTCTAGAGACTGACTGGCAAAAACTTGGGAATTAAGTGAATATACACCAAAAGCTGTATGCTGACACTACCCACCAGCTATGGCCTAAAAGTTTGTGTTCCCCCAAAACTCATATGTTGACATTCTAACCTCCAATGATGATGATATTAGGAGGTGAGACTCTTGGGAGATGCTTAAGTCATGAGGGTAAGCCTTCACATGTGGGATTAGTGCTCCAGAAAGATCTCTAACCCTTTCTACTGTGTGCAGACACAGACAAAAGGTGCTGCCTATGCACCACGAAGAAAGCCTTCACCAGAATATAACAATGTTGGCACCTGATCTTGGACTTCCCAGCCTTCAGAATTATGAGAAACACATTTTTGTTACTTATAAGCTTCCCAGTATGTGGCATTCTGTTAAAGCCTTCCAAGTAGGCTAAGGCACCACCCCTTCTTTTACAAGGCTCTCATCCAGACCTTTTCCATTTTATGCAGGAAATTGGAAGGGTGCTCTTTGGGGGAATACCTCTAGCTCAAGACAAAAGACCTAATACTGATTCTGATGATTCACCAGCAAACAACTCATCTGATCACATATAGTAAACCTCAAATCTACAAGCCCACCTTAGGTTCATCATATCCAATCAGATTTTAGACATCTACTCTTAATCCTTATAACTAGGAATTACCCAACATCTCAGGAAAGCTTCTAACATAGAAAATAGAGAAAAAAAACCTTAAAAAAAAAAGGCAACAAGGAAAAACCATGCAGGGAGATATATTGTATCCATAAAATAAGAACAAAATATTATTTTTTTTAAAATAGTAGCATACAGAAGACACACATATACACATATAAACACACAAAGAACTCTTGAAATTAAAAATATGATAGCAAAAATTTTAAAACCCAACAAAAAGCTTGGAAGATAAAGTTGAGGTCATCTTCCAGAAGAGCAAAAAAGAAAACAAACACAAAAAATAGAAAACAAGGGAAAAAATATTTTAAAATGAGAAGACTAGTTAAGGAGGGTCAACATCCAAATGATAGGAATTCCAGAAAGAAAACATGGAAAAAATGGAGAAATGGAATCACCAAAACATAAACAAAAACATGAAAATTTCCCAGAGCTGAAGGATAGGCAAAGTAGAGTACCAGACAAAATAGATACCACATAACTGTGAAATTTCAGAATACTGATAATAAAGATAAGATCATGTACATAACCATAGAGGAAAAAAGAGTTACAATGAATTAGGAATCAAAACAGAATCAGATATCTCAAAAGCAACACCAGAAGCAAGAAAACAATAGAGCAATACCTTCAAAATTCCAAAAAGAAAATGATTTCTAAGCTGGAATTCTATTATCTAGTCAAATTATCAATATAATAGGAGGGTAGCACACACGCATTTTCAGCTATCCCAGGTCTCAAGAGATATACCTCATGTCCTCTTAGCAAATTTCTGGACTATGTACTCCACAAAATGGGGGAAATAAAGAGAGGAAGGCATGGGGTACAGAAAAAACAGGAGATTCAAAAAAGAGAAAAAGGAAAGGGAATTTGCTGATGGTATAAAGAACTTAGGATCACAACTGTGCACTAGGCATATATGACAAGCCACCCAGATTGGAGCAGTATGACTCAGGAGACAAGCATGGTGAAGGCTGTCATCAACATGCCTTTGCCACTGAACCATCTTTTTTACCTGACAAAATACTGGAGGATGTGCTCCACCAAATGAAGGAAGTAAACCAAGAGAGATAAAGAGAAGAGATCCAAGAAAAAGTGACTCCATCCCAGGAAAAAAGCAAATGAAATTAAAATGAGGACAGCAAAGAATGATGATGCCCAGGATGAGAACGAGGCATACCAAGAAAGAAAATGAAGGTTTAAAAAAAACAAAAAACAAAAAAACCCACTGCTTAAAACCCTGACTCTGATATGATTAATCTGATGGAAAATTACAGAACCCCCCCATAAAGTTATTGAAAGATGTGAAAGAATTAGTAAGAGGTAAAAATCAAACTTAACAAATAAAAAAATAGTTATTTCTTAACTCCAGAACCAAAAAGTGAACATAATCATAATACATTACAAGGCTCAGCTCTGAACAATATTTGTCTAGGCATTATTAACACTAATTGTTAACACCTGTTCCCCAAAACGCAAATTTCAGTTTCCTTGGTATATTAACTGTGAGTAACTGTATAGAGTACAAACTTCACTGTTAGCTCCTCAGTCCACAAATCACTACATAAATAACAGATGTGCATCATGATCAGTAACCAATCATATCACTTCTTACAAAGTCTGTCGGTGACTGGCCACTACATATCTGTCATTTGGTTCACACACAAACAACAAAGTGTGTAGTTATGTTGCCTCCTTGTTTCCCAGTGATGAACTCAAAGGACATTTTACAAAAATGAAAAACAGAAATTAGCCCCCCCCAAAATGAAGCAAATAAAAAGTGGTAATACTAGGGGTGAAATTCAAACACAGTGCAAACGTCATTATAGAAGAACTATGTAACTGAGAATGTTGACACTACCGCCATTCGAGAGATTTCTACTTTAACAGCCAGAGGATCTTAGTGAGGGTGAACTTAGCCACATAAAGGAGGAAAGTGGTTGTGATGAGGAGGTGAAGATGTTCCAGAGAAAGGCATGTAGGAACTCCCACACAGTCATGACATGCAAAGTGCAAAGGATAAAACACTAGAAGTTGATCCAAACTTAGAGTATAACAGTTCTCCAAGGTGTAGAAAAGGTGCTTGCTCCATATTGTAAGTTATAAAACAAGAAGCAAGCAATATTCCAACATTTATTCTTGATAAATTTTTTATTAAAACTATAAGAAGAAATCCACTTTAATTCTCAATATTTCTCATGTTTTAAACTACAGTGTGCTAAGGGAAACAAAAGCAAAAATAAATTATTGGGACTAAGCCAAAATAAAAAGCTTCTGCACAATCAAGGAAACAATCAACAAAACTAAAAGGCAATCTATGGAATGGGAAAAGATATTTGCAAATGACATATTCAACAAAGGGCTAGTATGCAAAATATATAAAGAACTTACAGAACTCAACACCCAAAACCCAAATAATCCAACTAAAAAATGGGCAGAAGGCATGAACAGACATTTCTCTACTACTTCATTCATTCATGGATGTGTGCCTTCACTATGCTCTCAACTAACAACCGTTCAGTATCTACTATTGTCAGGCACTGTATTAAGGCTAGGAAAAAGATGACAAAACAGTCTCTGTCCTTAAGAAACTACACTATAGAGAAAGCACAGACCAGTGCTCATAATGCCCTTAGATCGTTTTGCAAGTAACTTTAAGTTCTGACTCCATTTTTTAAAAAACACAAAATTAGAAATAGGAGATGATGCATCTTGAGTGTGGTTTATGCAAAAAAGATGGAAAACTCCAATCAGCAAATCCTTACTCAAGAAGAGACCTGGCACTACATCAAAAGATTGGATAAATGGATATACTATATACGTGAAAAAAAAATGTTGATATGTGTATGTATCTTTTTTATGACTCTATTTTGAACTGCTTTTTCAACTAACCTTCTCAATCATCGTCAGGGCCTGTTCCATGGATAAGATTTCAACTACAGTTTTAATTTCAGAAAGTGGGTTCACTCATTCTCAATGAACCCTCTTGTTATTTTCTTAATACCTTGAGTTGAACACTTCTATGATACTCATCTATAGTAGGTAGACTCTATGCTTTAGATTCTGGTCTCTAAACTGTGGGCAGCTAGGAAAACAAATGGGTTGGGGTGGGGAGAAGAACAGGCTGAAGTATTGATACTAAGAGGCTGCATGGGGGGTTAACACAAGAGTGTGACGGGAAAGACATATTTAGGCCAACAGTTCTCAAACTGTGGTCAAGAGACCCCTAGGGAACTTTTTCAGGGGATCCACAGGTCAAAATTATTTTCATAATAATACTGAGACATCATTTGCCTTTTTTCACTCTCATTCTCTCAGGAGCATACAGTGAAATTTTCCAGAAGCTATGTAATGTGTGATATGACAACAGATTGAATGCAGAAGCAGATAGGAGAGTCCAGCTGTCTTCTATTAAGCCAGACATTTTGGAGAGATTCATAAAATGTAAAACAATGCCACTCTTTTCACTAAATATTTCTGTTTTGAAAATTTTTTTCATTTAAAATGTATTATTCATATTAACATGCATTTATTATTATTTTTAACAAATTGAGTATTTTTATAATTTCATAGGCTTAATTTCTAAGATGGTTAATATCAATAAATATAACTTATATAAACAAAAGCTCCTTAGAGTCCATCATAATGTTCAAGAATGTGAAAGGGTCCTATGACCAAAAAGTTTGAGATCCACTGGTTTAAACTACATGCTAAAAAAAAAAAAAAAATCAAAACTGCCAACTAAGGAGCTTGAATTTTAGGCTTAATGAGGCTATTTTCTACTTTCTATCGCTCCTTCACCTACAGTTTTCCTTCCCTCCTTCAGTTCCATGATAATATTGGATGGGTGGTATACTCCCAAGATAAATTTCCTCTGGCTGAATTTTAAAGTATCAGGCATGGCATCTCTGTTCCTCCTGCAGGGAAGAAGTTTCCAGAACTCAATAGAATTTACTGTTGGGAAGACATGCACCTTCCCTCAAAACCAAATACTCCTTTCCTTCCCCAAAGTTGGTAAAGTCAACCACACATCATAGCTTAAAAAGGACCAAGACTTGTAGGAGACAAGGCAATACAAAATGTGGGAAGAATGTTTAGGTTGGTGTGTCAGTGTACCCAGGTTGCCGTAATGCAAGCAATTCCCTTGTCAGCAAGTTATTTGCCCACCTCACTTCCCAAACCAACAACACAGTCCAGGACAGGCTCGATAGCGTATCCAAATCAAAAGAAAGCATAAAGCTATTTGCACGTTAACAGAGAAGAGCATAATAAAGCATTAAGGAGATGAGGAGAGAGGGAGAGAGAGAGTGTGTGTTGGGGTGAGGGAGGGGAGGTGAATTATAGACAAATGACTAATATTCATTAAGGTATAAGGAGAATGGTTCATATTACACATGGGGTTTTAGAGAAGTTATTTTTATACAACTGCTACATGGGATCACTTGTTCTCTTGAAATGATGTCAGTTTTTAAAAGGAAACCACTTGAACCATTCAAATTCTGCTTCACAAGTGAACCTTAACTCATTTGCAACGACTACATCACTAATTTTTTTAACCAGCATATTCTATTTTTTCTATCTTGTTAGCAAGTATAGTTGATATAAAAAAAAATTCTACCCATAACTGGGTGCAGGTAGACAGTGGGCCAAAGAAAATATTCAGCCTGTATGTATCAGTATGGCTATTCCAGTTGTTAAAATACTGAAACACTTCTGTAATAATGATAAATGAAGTATGTGTAAACACATATGGTACACATAAATACTTTCTAGTAATGATGATTACACAAGAATTATTTGTCTTTGTGTAAAAAGCACTACCTTTTTACAATGTTTAATGCCTAAAGACAGCCCAAATGCATATGAAGACTTTAGATATAACAGTCTCTAGCATAAATGTGTATAGGGCTTAAGATCACTATCCTTTTATATTTTACTGCTGCAGATGTATGGGGGAAAAATTCCTCTTGGAGATGCACAGTGCCAAAACAAAAACTCCAAAACCTTCATTGGATTAGAATAAAAAAATTTTAAAAGCCTCTGACTTAATTCATTTCTCTTTAGGGACCTGACTTTTGATACAAAGAGGAGGCTGAAATTAAAACCAGAATGAGCAGGACCTCTTCCTGAGTCTACCCGCTTTCAGTCATGCCTGTAAAAAAATCTCTTTTGTCACAACTCTTAAGAAGAGCTCATACACAAAAACTGCATGCTAGTTCATGCAAAAAGAAAATTCAAAAATTAAGAGGTGTGACCAAATAATGCAGCATATAAGAATACCAGTGGAATTGTGCGTCAAAACATACTTAAAATTTTCCCGTTCATCCAAATAAAAATACTATATATTTTTTCAATGCTTAACCTATTGTAAGACATACTAAGATCAAAATACCAAATTATAATAATAAGGGTTACTGCCAGAGCTTATAAGGCCTCAAACTCTGCCCCCCACCCTCCCCACCACAGCTCTCTGAGCTCATCCCCCTACTACCTGACCCTCACACCCCAGCACTGGCATCCAACCTGCCTCAGGGTATTGGCCCTTCCCACTGCCTCTGCCTAGAACACTCTCTCCCTAGATGACCACAAGGTTCATGCCTTCTCTTCATTCAAGTCTCCACTCAAATGTCACATCTTTAGAAATGTCCAACCCTCTCAGTCGGTTAAACCTCCGACTCTTGGTTTTGGCACAGGTCATGATCTCAGGGTTGTGAGATCCAGCCCCCTGTCCAGCTCCGCACTCAAGGAGTCTGCTTGAAGATTCTCTCCCTCCCCCACTGCCCCTCCCCACATGTGCACTCATGTTCTCCCTCTCTCTCTCAAATAAATAAAATCTTAAAAAAAAAAAAGTCCAACTCTGACCACACTGTATATGGTAGCTCTCCCACCCTCCTCCCATTTATTATCCCCATGACCCAGATTTCATTTTCGTCATAGCACTTATCACCAACAGTGATACTCAAATTATTTAGGAGCCACTACAGCAAAGGCACTGATCAATGGAACAGATGCTATAGACAACTTGATCAGTTTCTAAGTTCATTATCATCCATGCTATTACCCGGACGGCTTCATATATTTGTTTGTTTACTATCTATCTTCTTAACTAGAATGTAAGTTCTATGAGGGAAGGGAGTTTGTAATATTCACTGCTCTATTCTTACCACATGGAACATGACTACTAATCACATAGTAGATACTCAATAATTATTTGGGTTTTTTATTGAAGTATAAATGACATAACATTATGTTAGTTTCAGGTGTACGACATACTGATTTGATATTTGTATGCATTGTAAAATGATCACTACAATAAGTCTAATTAACATCTGTCACCATACATAGTTATAAAATTTTTTGTTCTTATGATGAAAACTTTTAAACTCTATTCCCATAGCAACTTTCTAACATCTGTCACCATACATAGTTATAAAATTTTTTGTTCTTATGATGAAAACTTTTAAACTCTATTCCCATAGCAACTTTCAAATATGCAACACAGTATTATTAAGTACAGTTGCCAATAATTATTTGTTGACACAAATAACTGAGTACTTTCTGTGTGTCTATGTGTTAATATATTCTAACCATTTATCAGAAATGCAAAGAATTTCTTATATTAAATGTGGTATTGAATTATTCAAAGACTATATAAATGGACACACATGTCCAGTTTTATAGCATTAGATACAATCAAGCAGTTAGTAATAACATCTTACTAACCATAATTCAATATCTTTGATGATTCGAAGGTCAGCTTCAGGCCTTCACATACAGAAAGAGCCCCAAAGACTCCATCCAGTTCTGATTGATTCTGCTGTTGAGAATCTAGGGGCAAATCTCTCTAAGAAAATAAACACGCTTTACTGAAATAAAAAATTTTGAAAGCCTAATTTAAATTACATGCAGGGATATTTGAAAAGCTTAACTTCTCTTTCCTTTCAATAAAGCAAAACAAAATTTTGAATGCTGGAGGTGGTAGAAATGAATCTCCGCTGTACCATGGTGCTTATTTTAAGCATAGGAAAGTATTATTATTGATAAAGGACTGGCAAATAAGAAGGTAATCATAGTACTAGTAACAGCAGCAGGATAGCAAAAGTAACAGTAGTAACTACAATGGCCAAACGTATCTTTTTAGTACCCATAACCTAGTAGGCACTGTGCATAGTACAATGCATACATTATTTCTAATGTCCAGAACCACAGCAAAGTCAGCCCCTTTACACAAATGAAAAAAGGAGCCTTAGAAAGATCAAGCAACTCTCCTTGGAGACTTGAGAGTAAGGTAGTACTGACCATCACAGAATCTCCTCAAGGAAAGAGGAGAAGAAAATATTCCCATTTGATCGATGAAGAAGCTGTGAAGCAAAGGATTTTAAAGACTGAAAGTCAGGTCTCTTGACTTCCATTCACAGGAGTCTTTGGCAATGGAGACAAAATTACCCCATGCATTCTTAGTTTTGTCAAGACACTGCCTTGTAATAAAAATTGTAAAATTAAATTAAAGCTCCACCCAATCCAAATCTTCGGAATTAAAAAGACCTTGGTAGTAGCTGTCTATTCTCAACAATACTACCACAGTTTGGAAAGTTTATGCCTCTCCATCTCTTGACTCCATCTCCAATGGTGACTTATGAAATGTATTCCCACCTAGTGGATATTGTGCAGATTTTTAATACAATTTTTAGAGTAGGATTGCATAGATGGCTTGTTTACTTTTTTCTTATTACTCACATGAACTTCAAATCAAGACTTCTGCGCTAGAAAAGAAAAATTAAGATTAAAATGGCATTGCCAGGAGACAGATTAGAGGAAGGTAGACAGGACTAAAATTGCTGGAAGATGGTGATTAGGAGCCGAGGAAAAGGGAAAATCCAGCACTTCTACTACAGCTGGTGACATTTCCAGTCCCTGAACACCATCCACACCATGAAAGGCTACAAGAGGCAGCAGAGGAACAAAACAAAACAATGTTTAACAACACATGGGACTGATTCTGCTCATTGTGTTCCTTTGTTCCCGGTACCTGACATTACTTTGAAAGAGTTAAATTTCAGTATCTCTGGGTTTCCTGACCACATTGTTTTCCCATTAGGCTTATTACTAAAACAGCTTTTCACAACATCAGTTAACACTTTGAAAATCTGTTCCCGTACTACCATCTTATGTGGATTATGTCTTTCCTTGCTTTGTTTCTTTAACACAGGAAAAACGGTAAAATTTTAATCATGTTCTCAGTGAGAGAAGCAACAATGACGCATTGAGTTAAGAAGAGAATAAAAACCTTGGTGTTGAAACACAGAATCCTGATTGTGTCACTAACGCAGTACTGCACATGTATGCACTCCAACTTTCTTCTTGAAGCTTTGAAGAAATGAGTGGTTGCCAAAAAGCTTAATTGTCATTTTTATCCATGGGACAATGGAAATCTGTCTAAAATAAATTTTTAAAATATTAAGTGATAAACATTTGCTAATAATAGCTGGAACTTGCTTTTTTATTTAAAGTTTTTATTTGGTTTAATAACTTGTTGAGATAACTACTTTAATTACAGGCCTGGAGGGGGGAAAAAAAAGCCTTAGAACATCAACACAAATTAAATTCATTAAAAGTAGAAGAGCTATTCCAAATAGCATATTTTTTCCCCTATAATATTGATTCCGAATGGCTTGCCCAGTACAATAAGTCAGAAATAGTTCTGGTTACCATATTTAATCGTGATTTCAGAGATATGTCAAAACATCAAAGGGATATCAATGCAAGTAATATGCTGGAAGAAAAGAACTGGTGCCAAAAAGTTTAAAGCCCTAATTTGTATTGTGTCTTATTTAATTACTGTTATCTTTGAAAAGTAATATAATTTCAGCTTTATGCATTTAATTTGGGACCCAGATATCTACAGACGTGGGCAGTAGCCGATTCTACAGAAATGTATTTATGCAGTACCTCAAAGGAAATTTTGTTATTTTCCCCCCAAAAGAGCTTGGGCTGGTCACCAGATGTGGAGGCCATATGGCACATGAACGTGAGAGCCCTGGGACAATAAGAATGGAGCTAATAAGCTCAACAGGCAGAAGCAACCATTCTGAGATGATGGACAAATGTTTGGTTGTGTTGACTTTTTGAAAAAGGATCCGTATAAATCACACTTTGTTTTAAACCTAGAGATACAGCATGGCCGGACATTTTCTCCAACTCTTTATTTTTTGGTTTTAAAAGGAAATTTATCCATGTGTATTTTATTACTTGGTGTGAATTCTGTCCTTTTCACATACAATTCATGTTGAAATCAAAAGAAAGGAAACTGAATTAGGAGCAGATAGCATGAGTGCTTTAGTGAACAGATAAATTTTATTTGCTGGAACTCTCAAGGAATTGTTATAGCTCATCAATCACTAAGACCTGTATATTCTGTTTCTAGAGTAACTCTTGAATTTAATCCTTGCTCCCCAAGCTTCAGCCCTTTTTTCACAAAGGTGCATCTTCTATCTAACCCTCCCCTTACAGATCCTGCAACTTGCCACGCGTTATCAGAACTCCCTGTCTTTGAATAGGCAGCTTCCGCTACTTTCAGAGCCTTTCCTGCCCTTTCCTAGTTGGTAAATTCCCTTTCACCTTCCAAAACATAGTTTATCAACTGCTCATGAAATCTTGTTTGGCTTACCTAGGCAAAACTGTGTCTCTTTAATGCCTTTTTGAATGAGCCCCTGCAAATAAACCCACCAATACATTTCTATTCTAATGAGAAACGAATAAAGATAATGCTGATGGCAGGGGACATTTATACAAGGCTCTATTTATCCAGACACCATGTTAAGTACTTTACGCAAACTATCTAATTCAAGGTTTATATATAAAGAGCTCTTATAAATGTACAAAGAATAATACATTTGCATTATAGACTTAGCAGAAACACATAAAATAAAAATCACCGATTCCAACGGAGGCAGACTAAAAATGGTTACAAATTATTTGCTTCTCCTGCCCTTGAGAAGTGGAGTCTAATTTTTTCCCCTTGTTTCCCAGCTGGTCAGTAGAAGTGATGTTCCAGGACTTCTGAGGCTAGGTTCCAAGAATAAGAAGTCTTGCAGCTTCTACCAGTTCCTCTGGAACAGGATATCTGAGCCTCCACCTCTGAGACTACCATGCTGGAGAGGCCACGGGTAGACACTGAACTGAGCCCATTGTTCCAGCTATTGCCTTCAGGTCCCAGACACGTGACTGACTCCATCTTGGGCCCTTTAGATCAGCCCCTCTACCAGCTGAATGCTACCAAGTCACCTCACCACCTCCCAAGTAGAGCTGAAGAACTGCCCAGCTGAGTTCTGCATGAATTCCTGCCACACACAATTATAATCTAGCCACTAAGCTTTGGGGTAGTTTTCTGTGCAGCAATAGATAACTGGAAAACCCACTACTTGGAGAAAGCAATGATAATCATTTTCATATCTTTTCCCACTTTCTTTTCTAATTTTGTCTAAGTACCTAACCTCCCTTTACTCTACATCTTTTTTCTTGTTATTTAACAGAGCTGGGTTCACGCTATAAATGCAGTTTTGTTTTTTATATCCACATAAATAAACCTTTTCTACTAACATTATAGGATTAACATTTCCTGACCTCATTAAAAATATTCATTATCAGGAAAAGTATAAACCTTTTCAAGGGTCTCGTCATATATTGCCAAAGTGCCATCACAAAATTCATTCTCCCAAGAGCAGTATTTGATAGCTACACCATTAAGCTATGCCCAACACTAAATTATCATTTGTTAAGCCTTGCTAATTTGAAGTGGTAAATTGCTTCTCAATGTAGTTTGAGTTTACATTTTTTATTACTAGGAAAAGTAAACACTTTTTTCATATCTTATTAGCCACTGTTATTTCTTCATCTATAAAACGGCTGGCCACATTTTTTTTAACCATTTCTGTTGAACAAGTATGTTTTTCTGACCCACATGAATGGATTCTTCACACGTCATGTATAACAATCTTTGTCTTTATGGCAATACTTCAGCTATTTTGTTTGCCTTTTATAGGGATTTTGATTTATTAGTATCCTGTGTAAAAATTTTAAAGGTAATAACGGCTATTGTGTTTTCTATGTGATTGGCAAATGGCAGGTCCTTTACATAGTTTGTGTATTCTAAAGGCTTAATGAGTTTGCTATTATTATTATCCCCTCTAATTTACAAATGAAGAAGCTAAGGCTTAACGAGTAAATAAGTTCCCATAAGATCACTCAGTAAGTGTTGGGGACCAAAATTCAGATCCAGAACCATGGGATCTTAAAGTCATTTCTCTTAACTTCTAAGCCCTATTGTTACCATATCTGGTGATTTTCCCCTTTTGAGATTAATTCCATGGCTTTTATGTCTGGAATGATCTTCCCTACTTCAGGATAAATCATACGCTTGCCAGAATTTCATAGATTTCTTTTGGATTTAATTTACCCTTTTAATACAGTAATAACTCCCCATTTATCTCTGATTTTATTAAATACACTGAATTTAATAAATTACTAAAATACTCTTGTATCTGCCTCTGAATTATTTTGTAGCAGTAATACATTATTAATAATTATTTTTGATGGGAAGGATAGTGGTTATTACTGAATTAAAAGGGTAAGTAGAAAAACCAAAACCATAAAAACCCTAGAAAATATTCATAAGCATTACTGATACATACTTGATATATGTTGCTACATAATACTGATAAATATCATAATGTGGTTTAATTGGACATTTAATTTTCACTCAACATTATTGTTTTTGGAGTTCTTTGGATATATTTTAGAATAACTTCATCAAATCCTAAAGTGATTTTTTTAGTATTCTAGAATTCCGATTGACATTGCATTAAACTTACAAGTTGAGAGGAAATTTTTATTTAACACTTACTATGTGTCCGGTGTAAAACAGTGATAAACAAGACATCTCGGATCCCCACATTCAGAGAGTTGAGAAGATACAACTAAATCAGGCAATAAAAACAAAGGGTGATCAGTGCAAGATAATGGGAAGCATCCAGAAAAGGCAGCTAATTTGGACAGGCAGGATGAAGGAAAGCATTCTGGATAGGTAAAGAAAGTGATCCAATTAAAGAAAACAACATGTGCAAACACAGAGGACAATGAAATAATCAGATTTTCAAATTAAGGTCACTATGGCTAAATATCTCATTAAAATAGTCACCTCTACCACCAGAAACCAACCAACCTACAAAAACCCCTCTATTACTAAATTATTTTAACACTCTGTGCAGTTGTTACGTGATTCCATCTTGCTGTTGGTTATTTACCCCTAATCACTTTAATCAAAAACCAGAAGCCCTGATAGAGGTGCATTTCAGAGATTTCCTAGCTGTTAAGGAGGTGCCTGGGTGGCTCTGTCGGTGAAGTGTCTGCCTTTGGCTCAGGGCATGATCCCAGAATCTCAAGATGGAGAGCCATATCAGGTTCCCTGCTCAGCAGGGAGTCTACTTTTCCCTCTGACCCTTCCACTTCTTGTGCTTTCTCTCTCTCTCCCTCTCTCCTTCTCGAATAAATAAATACAATCTTAAAAAAAAAAAAAAAAAGGATTTCTTGGATCTCCTCATGTTTCTTCACCATTTTGTTTTCTAAGGAAGATGATGGAGCATCTGGCTGCCAGAATTAAGAAATGGCTGGTATGGGTGACCTCTGTGAGCACTGATTCTGGCCTTTTTGTTGAACATCTCTTGTCCTTCAATAATAAAGATCCTTTCTATCACCATTCAATAATTTTGTGAAAAAGAACACCAGTTGGGGGTGCCTGGGTGGCACAGTCGTTAAGCGTCTGCCTTCAGCTCAGGTCATGATCCCAGGGTCCTGGGATCGAGCCCCACATCGGGCTCCCTGCTCAGCGGGAAGACTGCTTCTCCCTTTCCCACTCCCCCTGCTTGTGTTCCCTCTCTCGCTGTGACTCTCTCTGTCAAATAAATAAATAAATTCTCTAAAAAAAAAAGAACACCAATTGTCATTTCAGCCATGGAAAGATGACAAAATTAAGTACAAAAGTTTGGTAAAAAAAAGCGATCCAATCAAAGAACACTGTATATGAGGAACACCAATATACATTTTTAAATAAAGAGGTTAAATAAAACAGCAAATAGTCCACTGTCTGGATTATGTTTCCCCTCAAAGCAAACAGTAAAATTCATTTGTGTGTCCAATGTTCAGAAAGAAATGTAGATCTACAATAGACCGACAAAAGCTGTCTATAGAGAATTTTTGCCATAGAGAGGATTCTTACAAAGAGGACTGCGAAAGCACTTCCCAACAATGAGAATCTATGGTTGGTATGTATAAACATGGCTGAGATTTCTGAAGAAAATGCAAATAACAATACAAAGCCCTTGCAAGAACTCAAAACCTGTGTTTGTTGTTTGGGTCAAACTTTACTGCACTAGAACATTCAGCCTTTGGAACCTGCACTGGGGAGCCTAATCCTCTATTCCTAGATGCATTACTGGCTGAAAAGTGGCAAATAAAATAAATTAGGTGTACTGGAGGAGCTTGCTCCCCGGAAAACATTCAAAGGTGTATTATTTATTCTTAAAGCAAAAGCAAAGAATCATTTTTACAAAAAATAAAAAATCATGACCCTGACTTTGTATTTCCTGATAAACCGATGTACAGATGATTTTCTTAGAAGTAGGCAGAGCTGCTTCTCCTCTACTAAGTATGTAGCACGATGATGACTTTTATTTAACTTATTTTTCAAATAAGCCTTTTAAGACAGTGTATAATTACTCAGTGCATGGACTCTGGGGTCAGGCAGAGTCAGCATGGAAGCCAGGCTCCACCATTCATATGGTACCTTAGGCTGATCCTTACCTCTGCCAAGCTTCTGTCTCCTCTTCTGGAAAACAGTTCCCAGAATTGTAAGGCTTGAAGGAGACAATGCATATAAAGCACGTAAGCTACGTAAAGCTACTATGCAGCCCTGGCACTAGCAAGAGCTCTGTGGTGGTGGATGAGATGGCAGTGAGGAGCAACTATCTTGTAACTTCAGTCCTATCAGCTTGTACAAACTTCAGAATGGTTTCTCAAACTCAAAGATAAAAGCGGGAGCGGTTTGGCAAAAGAAAGATGATAAAAGCTTTTGGCGAGATTCATAGATTTGACAAAATGAAACCCAAGTTACAGATATGATCCTCTACGACCTTTCGCAACAAGGGAAATCTGAGGTCAAATTCGTGTTCTTAAAGCAGGTTTACTTATGACCCATGGTTGTCTCACAGGTGCATAAAAATCATATATATTCCTCCTGACCATAAATAGTCACTTAAACTCTTAAACTTTTCATCTTTTTATGCTTCTACCATAAAATTATTCCCTTATATGGGTGTGGTGTAGATCAATTTGAGATAAACCAGATGAAAACACCTCACTAACCGTAAGGTACTACACATTCACTGAACCAATATGCACTGTGTGTTTCTTGTATGTGAGGCATATTCCAGGTGAAGGGAAAGCATGGATACATAAATGATAAGATGCTGCTCTGTCAGTTTGGGTGCAGCTGTGGCACAGGGAGATGGACACAAAGAACCATAAGCCACGCTATGACTGACATGTGTGATCACGGATGCATGTGTGCAGGGCTATGGCACACTAAAAAAAAAACCATTCCTGTGTTAAGACAGACACTCTTTATCAGTTGAAAAGTCCTTTTTAACAATTAATTGGCTATTTCACACCCAACAGGTGCTCAAAATTTGTGCTGTCTGCAGTCATTATTTAACTATTTAGAGATTCTCTACCCATTACATAATGTCAACTCCGCAATAGCAGGGACCTTGTTTTTCTCATTTACTAATGCAGCCTCAGTGCCAAAGAATGGTGTGTGGTGTCTGGTAGATGCTCAATAAATATTTGTTGGATGGCAGGATGGCTTTTATGTTGTGGCTACATAAGAAATAATCCCTATTTAGGGATCATTTCATTAGCATTCCTACAAAAACAAAATATTTGCTTATAAACTTTGGTCTGTATTTTCCTTGGTTTTTTTTTTTTTTTACTCTATTCTTTTGTCACGCTCAGAAGGAACCACTGAATTAGTCTATTTCCTAATCAGTATACTAATTATTCGTAAGAAGAATTTAATCCAGTGGGTGTCACTAGGAACTATTCTGGTCAGTAAAGAGTGCTGGTGACATATGCCTTGGTTAGTGTATTTATCATATTTAAATGGACAGCTTTCCTCTAAAGAATTATATTTATGGGATTATTGTTAATATACCTTTTTCTCACTTAGACTATGATCTTTTAAAAAAATCTCTACAGGAGCAAAAGAAAACAAATCCATCAAACAAAAGTTACCTAAAAACAAAACAAAACAAAAAAAACCTAACAATATTATATATATATATGATAGAGGCATGTAAGTATTTTCCTTCTACTCCCAAAACACTCTACATGTATAAGTTTTGTAATGTTTTTATATTTTGTTTTTCTACCAAAACTAAAGTGAAAGAATACAAAGTAAAAAAGAAAGAAGAAAAATTCTATATTTTTCAGTAGAGTTAATAACCAGGAATGTGAAACCCAAATTTTTCCAATTTTATTTCCTCATTTTTTTCTATTTAAATATTATGAATCCGAAATGGTGCAAGAAAAACAAACTTCCAACACTTAGTAATATATCAAACAAACAAAACAGCAACACTAAACAAAACAAAACCATCACTGGAAAAAAGACTATACCAACTTTACATGGACTAAGTACAAAAGGGAATCTTCTGTACTCTTGTCAAACCACAATAAAGATTTTAAAAACAAAATCATATGAGTGGATAATAATAGAAACAGCTCCACGTGGCAGGTGCTGTTGGTAATTTATCAATTTTTAACAAATATTTTCTCTTGAAATAGACTTTTTTGCAATTTTGTTTTGCTCATTTGTTCCTTTTTTAAGAGCTCAAAATCAAGGTATTGAAAAAAGTAAGAACAGTGTTTCTGTGTGCGGTCAGAACATATTCCTATCAAAAACACAGGGTATGACCCGTGTATAATGGGCCAGCTGTAGATTTTTTTTCCTGCACAGACACAAAATGACATAAATTATAAGCTAGCACTGCCCCTACTGGAAAACACTGAGGAAAGACAGTGCTGAAGAGAACCACATATAGTGCTCCCCCTAAAGAATGTGCGACTGTAGGATATTTGGATCATGCGACATTCCTCATTCAACCTTCATCACTTCCAGTGCCAACACATTCTGGAGAAAAAGAGACAGACAGATCCGCTTCCATTCAGCACTATCCCACCCTGCTTTGAGTCCCTTAATTCTGAAGTAAAGAATGGGAGGAACAGAGGCGGATACCAAGGCACAGATATTCAGTCAAGGTGCTCAGGTTGGCCAAATCCTCACAGTGTCCCTCGCCAGAAAAAAGCCTAAGGTCCTGAATAAATATTTCTCTTACTTTTGAGGATTAGGAGCCTCTGGCCAAAAGAGAGAGAGAGAGAAAAGCTGGGGGAGAAATGCACACCCAGGCCCAAGCCTACTGTCTAATATCAGGTACCCACTCACATCAAGCTAACCTCTAGCAGCATTCTCAGAATCCTTAAGTCAGAAGTGAAGTGGTCAGTAAGGTCCTGTAGATATTCAGCCAACCTCGGCACAGGCTTCCTTCAGAAAGACCTGCCCTTAAGTTATACCCAAGATTTCCTGTGAATGAGCATAAACAAAACTTGGTTTCTCTAAGGCTGACTAACATTAAAAAAAAAAAATCAATTAAACGGCGTTATTTCCTTCCATTCTTAGGAGCCCAGATGTTTAAAAAAGAAAAAAAAATCCCAGAAACCACTGGGGTAGACAGCAAAGTACAGAGAGAGGGAGTGGCTTGGGACAGAAGATTCAGTCAGCGCAGGGAAGCACAGATCATTATTATTTCCCTTTTGGTCAAGCAAACCAGAATGGTTGTAGCCCTTGTTTTTCACCAAACACTCACCCAGATGTGCCTTTGGCCACTGGCATAAATCTATATTTGAAACTTTTTTGGTAGACCCACAAAATGCTACGAACCAAAATTGTTAGCCTTAAGGTTACTTTGCCTGATTACTAACTCTGGCTTGCAGCTGGAATAACATATGATATCATTGCTTCTAAGGCAAGCCCAGTTTAAAAGCGATCGTTCACTTAGCCTATATATTCGACTCTTGCCTTCTAATCAGATGGTTGGCACAAATTCACCTAACTCCAAAACCTGGCGATGTGCCCTCCCTAGGCAAAGAAACAAGAGATTCATGGGTGGGTTTTTTTTTTTTTTTCCTGTTTTTCCATTTGTCTCTCTCTTTTATTATTCAAAAATACAATACTTTAATGTGATAGAGGAGAACGACATCAAAATAAAATATTCTGCAAGAGAAAAGTGAAATGAAGATGATGTATCCTAATGGAGAAATGTACAAGTCTCATAAGGTTTCAACAAAAGGTTTGCTGGGGAGTAAAACTCAAGATGAAAATCTAACCTGGTTGCCAAATTAATAGATATATCAAGGAAAAATAAATTAGTGGACAAGGAAGCATTTTAATGATCTCAGTACTCACAGATGCATATATGCAAATAAATGCATATAAAGTTATCAAATAAATGCATATAAACTGAACATTTAATTAACGGGCTATGTAGGCCCTACTATGTTTTGAAAACTTTTTCATCCGAATTCCTGAGAACAAGAATGAGTGGAATGTGAGACAGAAGTGGCCAATAGTCATTTTGCCATTTTGCCCCAGGACAAATATTCCAGCAATACCCAGTAGTGAAGGGCATGGCTTCAATCAGACACATCTAGGTCTTACCCTGGCTCCAATACCGACTACGAGCAGTAAGACCACAGTCAAATTCATAACTTGTCCAACCTCTGCTATATGGGGCTCAAATCTGAATCAGCAGTTCTGAAAGTTTATTTATAAATTGGTTGATGAGAATCTAGGACTTACTTTTTTCACAGAGGCAACACCGTTAAGTGCAGTACTCAGGTACTCGGACCCGCCCAGAAAATCCTATCTTGTCCCAGATCCATGGAGATGGCACAAATGGTACTAATGTCCTGAGAGCTAATCCACAGTACAAAATAAACTATGCACATCCAAGAAACCATGAATGGCTCGGTTGTGTCCAGCAGACAGCACGTGCTCAATGATTGCTATTACACGGAATGAACAGAATATTTTCTTTTGAAAAAGGCTTCTCGGCTGATTTTCCCTCCACCACTCAGAAGTGACACCTCTCTTGGCAGAGAACTAGAAGGCAGGGGCTTCCCTGGGAGAAGACAGAAAGTGATGAAGAGATGATTTATATTTCTGAGAACCAGAAAAGCTTATTCTAGTTACAGTGTCTCACCAGGTGTTCTGCATTGTGGGGGGAAAAGATGGGTAGAAGTCTTGTCAGTTAATAAAAGAGTCTAATCATGTGAGCCCCTGAGGGACCAACGTGTTAGTCTATTCAGATCTCTTTAATTCCAAATGTCTTTCATCTGTGACTTTTTCAGCAAATTTGTTTGGAAATTTTTAAAACTCTAACAATTTACGGTTGCATTAAAACGAGCTAAATCTCATACACTATTTCCAAATACTCCACAACCTGGCGATATTTAAGAGGACAGGCCTTGAGACAATTCATTATTTTGACTACTTTCTCATGAGGTCATAAAATGACCAGAATTACAAGGCTCACAGAAGAAGCTGCTGTGATGAAAACGGCAGCCAAAGATGTCCATGTTAATCAGAATGTAGTTTAACGAGTGTCACAAAGACCCAAAGTTATAGTGGCTTAGGCAAGATAGGAATGTATTTCTCAGTTACATAAAGTCCAGGTAGATGATCCAGGGCTGGTACGGTGTTCATGTTATCTTCAGCAAACCAACCGTGGACCTTCCATCATTTGTTCAAACATCTCCAACACACAGCTTCCTGTCATGACCCAAGATGGCCACGCCTGCTCCTGCCATCCTGGCTGCATTTCAGCACGTGGGAGCAAAGGATTAGAGGCGTGTACCTACCCTTTCCGTGCACAGCCTGAAGGTGGCCCACATCACTTCTACCTGTGTCTCATCACTAGAACCTAGCTGCAAAGGTGACTGGGAAGTGTATTTATTATTGTGGGTGGCCATGTGCTCCGGAAGAAGTCAGAACAGGTGTTAACATAAAGAAGCCTCTGTTCTATGTCCATATAAGGCATCATTTTTGACTCTAGTAAAGCTCGTAAGTATTTATTCATACTCAGGTGCTAATCTGTGGCAAGTAAACTCCATATTTATAACAAACTTCTCAAATGCCCACAGGCAGACAGTTAAGCCTGCTATTGCAAGCATGAAAATGAGGATGTACATTCTGGGACGTACTCACAGACAAGGTCAATAGAGTCCCTAGTCTCACTTATCTTACAATCTAGCAAGGAAGACATTGAATGTGTAACCAAAACATGTCAGTGAAGGAGAAGCAAAATGAAAACAAAGTAACGCACAAAGCTACTCAGGGAAGGCTTGGCTTGTGTGTGTGTGTGTGTGTGTGCGCGCGCGCGTGCACGCGCGCACATGTGTTCGAGTGTGCATGCAGATGTGCCTGGGAAGAGAAGATGTATGATTCAATACTGAAGTTAATACTTAAGAGCCAGGAATAATGTGGAGCACTCCAAAACCAGGAGAAAGAGGATATACAAAGCAATCTATAGAGAAAGGAGGATAAACAAAGCAAATGGTTAGGAAACTTGAGAGACCATATAACCTTTGTATTCGGAAGTTATTTTTTTCACTTGTTCTAAACAGCGCTTTTTAGTGTTTATATTTCTTAAATAAAGTTAACTAATTTCAGGTCTGTTGTTCTAACTAAATTTTAGTTCAAAACAAGTGATCAGCAGCTGTGAATAAAATGTCTCACATGTTTTTAATCAAAATGAGTTACATACAAAACAGGTAAAAATAAGCAAATTCAATAATTATATTTCTTACATTAGTATTGCTTTAAAACACTAATCATGGGTTTATTTTTTTTTAAGATTTTATTTATTTATTTGACAGAGAGAGAGCACAAGTAGGGGAAGCAGCAGGGGCAGAGGGAGAGGGAGAAGCAGGCTCCCTGCCGAGTGGGGAGTCTGATGCGGGGCTCGATCCCAGGACCCCGGGATCATGACCTGAGCCAAAAGCAGACGTTTAACCATCCAAGCCACCCAGGTGCCCCAATCATGGGTTTATTTTAATTAAGATAATCTGTCATGATTTTTAACAATTTAAAGGCACAGTTTTTATATTTAAAATATTATACAGTTATATATCACTATAGGGACCCAAGCTAAGTCAACACATTGTTGAGCTATCAAGAATCCACTGAGAAAAATCTTAACCTAAGATCTCATAGTGCCAGCCCAAGAGGTCATCCCCAAAGCACCCATCCCTGGTCCTAAAGCAGATTAGGGGAAAGTTCAGTGTCACTTAAATAATCTTGATGTATTCACAGCATAGTTCACTAGGCACAGACTTGATGAAAAAAAAAAAGTCTCCTCCTCAGTTCACAAAAGGTGCTAACATGAAATGAATACCCCAAGTGACAAACCCTTTGTCACACTCCTAGCCAGCGAAGGCAAACTGCCCACTCCAATGTCACTATTTTAACCTAATGCACAATACAGCAGTCAGGGAGACACCAAGTCTGGGGGACTTTTCATCTGCTTCCTACCTTTAAAGCCCCATTTTATTGACTTAAAGATACCACACACCATTAGCAAGAAACAGAATACTGCCATTAAACTAAGAAATACCATGAATTTCAGGACGCATCCCAATTTCAGAAATACTAAAATGTGAAAAAAAAACAGACATCTTAGAATCAATGAGAAATGGTAGTATTCTTCTGACCAAATCTGCCCCTTTTTGTTTTCAGAATGAAAAATTACCTTTGCTATTTTCAACCTAATTATCAAAAAAGAAAGTTTTCGCAATCTCCCTCCTACCTCTCTTTGTAACAACTGCTTAATACAAATGTCCAAAGAGGTAACTGGTAAATCTCCATTTAACTCTTCTCCAAAAATATTTAAGACATTTCATTCAAAACAACTGCTGATTACTGTAGGGCTCTCCAAGGGAGCCATCAAAAAAATAGCATCCCTCTGCCCAGCCATGGTTCTGAACAAGTTGGGAAATAAAGCAGACCTTAGTAAAGGCATGAGCCCAAACATCACTTTTGTTAATGATATAAGGCCAGCCTGGGTGGTAAAATATTAGGTCTGTTAGCCACGTTGGCTTGTTCCTTTGGAGCTCCAGAACCCGGCAGTCTTTTCCTCCAGGTCGGAGGCAAGCTCTGACCGGCTAAGCCCTCCCATGAAGACCCAGGGCACAGCACCTGCTCCGTGCTGCCAGCATGCTCTAAAGAGGAAGAAGAGTGGAGAAAGAAGGTGGCAGATTCTGGTCCTGAAAGAGCTGAGTACCACAGTGCTCTCCATAGGCAGAGCCCCTCTCGAGAGGAGAAAAGGCAGGGTTGAGCCCGTTCAATCATCTCAAATTTGCTAACCAGAAAAAAACACCCCTCTTCCCGAGAGAGGAGGCTGCAAGGGTCAGAGACAGACTAGGAGCATGGCTAGGAAAAGCCCCTCCTCGTGGAAATCAGGAATGGGGAAACTAGTTGCTCTCTCATACTTGCCTTTGTAGTCATTTTGATGTAATACTGTGAAAAACACTGTGACACAATAAGAAATATATTTTTAGTCTCTGCCCCCAGTTCCTGGCACACAGATTCTAAAACTCTTGTGTTTTCCTGAGCAATAGGGGTGCTAGGAGCATCGTTTGTTCTAATATTTGGTCTTTGACTCTGGTTCCTGATACATAGAACTCCTAAATCCCTTGGAATTTCCTGGGTGATAGGAGCATCTTTTGTTCTAATGAGGTAACTCTTGGTAGATTCCTAGATAGTTCCCGGGGACTGGTCACCAGAAAGACCAAGCCATGAGTAGAAGCTTAGAACTTTCAACCTCATCCCCCATCCTCCAGGGAAAGGGGAGGGGCTAGATACTGAGTCAATCATCCCTCCATGATGAAGCCTCCACAAAAATCCCTAAAGTATACAGCTTTTGGGTTGGTAAACACATCGAGATGCTGGGAGGGTGGCACATCCCAACCACACGGGGACAGAGTCTCCTGCACTAAAGACCCTTCCAGACCTCACCCTATGTACCTCTTAATCTGAGTGTTCATTTTTATCCTTTGTAATATCCTTTGTAATAAGCTGGTAAACTTAAATAAATGTATCCCTGAGTTTTGTGAGCCACTATAGCAAATTATCAAACCCAAGGAAGGGGTCTAACCCAGGGGGTCTGCACTAGGCCCATGCAGTTAGTGTCATGACTGAAATGTAGGACATCCAGTTGGAGTCTAGAGTTGGAGAATTGGTTGGTGTAGGAAAAGCCCTACACGTTTGGTGTCAGAACTGCTCAGAATAGTGTATAAAAGAAATAAGAGGTTTTCTTTTAAACATGCTCCAATTTTCCTTCTCAGGAAAACCCCTATGAAAAATCGCCTTAATCTATAAACGACACTCAGGTCTGACTTTGGGGATCATCTTTTTCTGCCTCTTACCTCACTCTTTACCCAAATGATGTCACCAGTACTTTTACAAGTGACAATTCATAACAAAACAGGACCTCCCAGGGTGTCGGTGAAGTCAGGCATGGAACTGAAATGAGGCATGACGCTTCCAAGCCATGCCACAAGGCTAGGGACCACATAGAAGCTCTAGAGGACCGGGAAGGTAAACCCCAATTTGTTATAGCACAAGCAGACACACTTACTTAGCTTAAGGAAATCTGATTTGTTATTGAAGAGATATTCTAAAATTTAGTCTATCATAAAAGGAACTCATTCTACCCATTAGAAACTTCTTTGACTTTTAGTAAATGGGATGCCTACTTTTCATTTCAAAGGCAGGTAGAATTTAAAACTAAAGCAACATGTACCTGGGTTATCTTGAGTGGCTTTGTAACTCATTTGTATTTGATCTAAAAATCACTTTCCAAGTTGGATTTTTTAATTTAGAAATATAAATTCTACCTAAAGAAATAACTGGAGATAGAGAACACATATGTACGTGGTCTGTTTTTTAGGAAGTATAAACCCAGCTCCCTCTCATACACAGAGTTTGCTACTGTTTCATAGCCACAATAAATTATGGTCAATAAAGTTTTTCTTTGTGACAATTAGCATAAGAACATCAGATTTGCATTGGAGACACTGGGTGTTATATGCAACTAATGAATTATTGAACACTACATCAAAAACTAATGATGTACTGGGTGCCTGGGTGGCTCAGTCGTTAAGTGTCTGCCTTCGGCTCAGGTCATGATACAGGGTCCTGGGATCGAGCCCCGCATCAGCTCCCTGCTCAACGGGAAGCCTGCTTCTCCCTCACCCACTCCCCCTGCTTGTGTTTCCTCTCTCGCTGTGTCTCTCTCTGTCAAATAAATAAATAAAATCTTTAAAAAAACCCAAAACTAATGATATACTATATGTTGGCTAATTGAACTTAATAAAAAAAAGAAAGATATATATTGTAGAAACAATGGGATTTACATCTAGATTTACATAGAAAAAATGTTGTGAAACATTATCAAACAGTAAGTACAAAAAGGCAGCAACATCTTTCTAAGTAACAATCTCATTTTTCCTTAACAAATTTTAAGTTAGAAAAACAAAGTCTAGGTGAGAGTATGTTAAAGGCATTGCTCGCATAAAATAAATTGGCATTTGTAATATTTTTAGTTCAGCTGAAAGAATAAATAATAACTACTATTTATTGAGCACGTATTCCAAGCCAAGCACTGTACTTAGTGATGCACATATATAATTTTATTCAGTCCTAACAATAACAAACACTATGAGGTAGGCAATTTAATCCTAATTAGAAGAGGTGACTAAATGAAACTTTCTTGCTATACTATAAAAAGAGAATTCTTTGTAGGCTGCCACCCAAATTAAGTAAATCTATACTTTGATTAAAAAAAAAAAAGCAAAGCTACTCTTACAAGTGAATACATTCATTACAGAATCATAAATGTATCCATGTTCAGGTTAAATTTGCTCTTTTCTACATTTTAAACTTGAAACAGAAACAATTATCTTTTAATGAGCACACATGTACCAAACGCCTAAAACATAGACTGTGATTTTGGACCTTGGAGATAAGGGAGAGGAAAAGGAGTTGAGAAGATATTTTATCTCCTTTGGTTTTTAAAAGCATATTCACTGCTGATAAATATTAGATTTTTCCCAACAACACTCAAAATAGTTTCCCTTTTGAGCACATAACATTATCTTTCTGTCATTTTCAGAAGCCTGAGCCAAACATAAGTCTTAGGAATTGTACTCAGATCTATTGCTGACTTGTCATGAAATTGCCAAAACCACTGAACTGAGAGATGGTAGTATAGAGGAAAGGCAGTAACCTGTGTTTAATTATAGATTCTGAGGACCAATTCCTTTTTCTTAACCAAGACTGTCTATAATGTTAGTTATAAAGTCAACATTGAGGTCCCGGTGACAGAGACGTGGTAGAGAGTGGTGGAAATGAGTCTCCAAAGAAATAAACAACTCTCAATGCTGGCTGAGATTTGCATCTAGGTGGCTCTCAAGCTCTTTGGGAAGAGCTAGGAGTCGCCCTCATCTTCAAAATAAACTTAGATGCTCCACTTTCAAACCAAAGTCCATAAAAGGGACAGTTCACCGTATACTAGGACTTGTTACACTAATGGATAAGTGTGTACTATATAAAGTAAGCATGGCCATAAACAAAGAGCAATTAGGATGGCCAATCTACAAGCTCGCCTATGCTAAAGCACTAACTTGCAAGGACCCAGAAATGACTGAGAACACAGTGCTAGCCTGGATAATGTGCAATTATGATAAAAGTAGGGTTTTGGCATTTTAAATGCTTATTTCTTTTTCCCAGTGTTTTTATTCCTTTCCACTTGCTGAAAGAACCACACCAAGTCTTGTGGTCACATCTGAGGCAGTCTAATATGGAACAGGATTCTAACAATTAATTATAAATATAAGATGGCTTAGAATTAATACTGTGTCAAGTTTCTTCAGAAACCTCTAGTGCATTGAAAGATTATCATTCCTGAGAGAAAACTGCTCTGCCTTGTTTTGAAACACTTTTTTAGATTTTGGAGCTGTGGGAAGCAGAGGGTGAGGGCGTTGTGTGTGGTAGGGCAGTGAGGAGGGAAGGAGTTGGAGAAGAGGCCTAGAGCAGGTTATCAGAGCCCAACGGAATGAAAAGGGGTATCCATGTGGGGGAAGCAACCGTGCAGGCTGTCGCCATCAAAGGAGGGTGAGGAGGGCATCTTTACATGGTGGGTGGCAGAACCCAGCACTGTTGGAACCCCAGGAGGATAGAGAGGACATCCACGGGGAAGCTGGAGGCAGTGAGGGCCCAGTGCAGGGTATCAGAACCTGAGCAAGGTGGGTGGTGGTGGGGGGTACAAAAGTCTATCAAGGCCCCTGTGGGGTGAGGAGGGCATGGTAGGAGAGGGGACACGGGATGCAGGGGGAAATGAAGCAGCAGGCCCATATGGGTTGTCAGAACCAAAGGAGGTGAGAAAAGCATTCATTGGAGGTTGGAGGAGAGTAACACCCCAAGACCCTCCCAGGGCCTGAGCAGGGAGGTCAGAGCATCTAAACAGGGGGTTGGCAACGGCAGTACTCTGGCAGGGAGCCAGAGGCTGCAGAGTGAGGAGGCATCTGTGCCACGGGAGCAGCGATGGGGCCTGCTGGGGGCTCTGGAGCCTGAGAGGAGTGAGGAGGACACCCATGGGTGAGGGCGAGGCGGGGGTAGCACGGCGCCAGATGTCAGAGCTCAAGCGACGTAAGAAAGGCATCCCTGTGGGGGTTTCAGCAGGGCCACCTGGGTGTGAAGCAAAAGAGAATATCTATGTGGACTTGGCCATGGCCTACAACAGGAAGAGAGAGCTCAGGCGAGGTGCGGAGGGCATGAGAGGGGCAGCACCTCTAATGGAAGATTGATTATGTATGGGGGGAGTTTGTCACGTCACTAAATATGTTGACGGTAATGGGAGACAGGTTCTTCACTGTCAGAGAGGGAAGTTACAAATATGTAAAGGGAGAACGCTACAATAACCCTGTGGTATTCGATTAGAATTGGGGCATTCGTATGAACTCCTGGCCTTAAACAGATAGGTATAGGCATCGGGACAGATGAGATCGACAGATGCAGAGATAGATAGCTGAATCTTTAGAATGATTCATAAAATTCTGCTAATACTGACCAAAATAAGACCAAAGTGAGCACATTAAAAATACGAGGCACTTAAAAATGGAATATAACTATGTATTCAAAGGAGATTTAAATTCTTATGAGAATTCTATGAATAAATTTATGCTAATAAATTTGAAAATAAAAATGAATAGCCGATTTAAGCTAATATAAACTACCAAAATAATCTCAAGAGGAAACAAAAGAATTAAATAGATCTAGAAACATTTAAATAACTAAATTGGCAATAAAAATCTAAATCTAAAAACAACAAAGCTATTTGAGATGATTCCTTAGAGATATTTCACTGTTGAGCAACTGTGATTCCTTTCTTATATAAATAGCTCCAGAAAATACAAAAATGAAACTCACCCTGATTTTAAAAAAACTACCATAACCTTTGTTTCAAAACCAGACAACAGAGCACAATGAAGAAAAATTATATGCTAATTTCACCTATGAGCATAAATGAAAATAGCTAAGTGTTAGCAAACTAAATCCAGTTGTGTGTGTGTGTGTATGTGTAAGACCAAGTTGAACTTATCCAGGAATGCAATAATGATTATTTAACATTAAAAAAATTATAAATATAATTCACCACTTAACAATTAAGGGAGAAAAAACCCTACATAGCCATCTAAAAAAATTCATAATGAATTTAGAAATGAAACTCAACACTCATGAATGATAAAAAACAACAACAAAACAACAATTCAGTAAACTAGGTTTAGGAAGAAACTTTCTAAGCTTAATTAAAGAAAAAAACCCTCAGCAAACAATATTTAATGGTAAAATTTTAGAACATTTTCTTTAAAGTCAGGAATAAGATGAAGATGCCTCTTTTCACTGCCTCTGTTGAAGACTGTCCTAGTATCTGGTCAGAGCACTAAAAAGAAAGTGGTATCAAGAAAGTGTAGAACGGAAGAAACAAACACAAATGCCAATGCAAAGTTGATGGACATGTGATCACCAGGCAAAAGTGAAGAGTTTCCCTATATGCCAGCAATGGAGAGTCAGAAAATTGCATCTTTAAAAATTCAATTCACAGTGGTATTAAAATCTTTAAAATACCCACAAATAAATCTAATTCCCTCTTAGAAAGAAAATCATAAGCTGGACATGTTGATTTTAAGACATTGTGGTATTAATTCTGTGACAGATAACCTGGCCACTGAAACAGACTAGAAACTGAGAAATAAACTCACTGTTATATGGGATTTTAGTACATTACATATCAATAGGAAAAGATGAATATCTTTTGGCTCTAAATAAGAAAACCAACATTTTTTTAAAAGATTTTATCTGAGAGAGAGAGAGAGATAGCGAGAGAGAACATGAAGGAGAGGGAGAAGCAGACTCCCTGCTGGGCCGGGAGCCCAGTGTGGGGCTCAATCCCAGAACCCTGGGATCATGACCTGAGCCAAAGGCAGACGCTTAACGACTGAGCCATGCAGGAGCCCCGAGAAAACCAACGTTTTTTAAGTGGCTCAAAAATGAGAAGAATTATTATCTCACAAAACAAGATATTTGAGCTAAGGTTCAAAGTCATCAAAGATCCAAGTTCTGCCTGTCCTCCTCAGGATCTCAGTGAGCTCCCTTCATTATCACAAAATGCTCATGTCCCAAACATCAAGAAGCAGAAAAAAGAGACTGTTTCCTCATTACGTATCTTCTGTCAGGGCAAAAGAAAATCTTCCCTAGAAACACTTCCAGCAAACTACCCTTTGCTTGTCTTTGGCTTGAACTGCTAAACTAATCATTAGGTAGGGAAATGAGAATGCCAATGTACTCTGAGAGCAATCAGGATTTGCCTGAATCATTTGGGAAAAGAGTAGACACTGGAACAAATTGGTGTTCTGCCAACATGAGAAAGAGGAAAATGACTCTTAGGTAAGTAATTTATGGTACAATGGAGTATTCGATAAATAGCGTGGGGAGACTAGACTATCCATATGGAAGAAAAGAAAGCTAGATCTGAATACCATAAACAAAAATAAATTCCATGTGGATTAAAATTTCAAATGTCAAAAGTTAATTTTTAGCAGAAAATACAGAACAATATGTTTTGAAATCAGGGGTAGAAATAGATGTCTAGGGGCACCTGGGTGGCTCAGTTGTTAAGCGTCTGCTTTCGGCTCAGGTCATGATCCCAGAGTCCTGGAATCGAGCCCCGCATCGGGCTCCCTGCTCTGCGGGAAGCCTGCTTCTCCCTCTCCCTCTGCCCCTGCTTGTGTTCCCTCTCTCGCTGTTCTTCTCTCTGTCAAATAAATAAATAAAATCTTAAAAAAAAAAAAAAAGATTTCTAATATAAACCACAAATAAGTACAAATCATAAAGGATAATATTAATTAGTTAGACTATATTAAAATTTTAAACTTTTGTACAATATACTGGCATTAAAGTTAGAAGACAAACCATAGCCTCAGTGAAGTATTTGCATGATGTAAGACAGTTTTCTGTTACCCAATAGATAAAAATGGGCACAGTACAAGTATGAGCAATTGACAGAAGAGGAAAACTGAGTCAGTAAATACTATAAAAGATGCTCAACCTCATCAGTAGTCAGAGAATTGCAAACTTATATAAAGAAATAGCACTGACCCACTATTAAAAAATGTTCTAATTTGATAATACTGAGTACTGGACACTATGTGGGGAAACAAAATGTCATCCATGCCTAGCAGAAGGATCAACTAGGTCAACCTCTTTGGTGATCACTTTGTTGATATTTAGTAAATTCAACAATATGCATTGTCAGTAATCTAACATCCTTTCCAATATATGTATCCTAGAGAAACTCTTTCACGTGTATACCAAAACACATGGTCTAGAATATTCACCACATTCTTTCTTGTTTTTCTCTCTCTCTCTCCCTCTACACACACATACACACACACACACGAATATGGAATAGCTTAATTATACAACAATATGAATTGTATAAATAAAGTGTTGTATATTCATATAATCAAATAGTATGGTATAGTTTAAATAAATGAACTAGATCTATAGATGTCAACTTGAATTATCTTAAAAATAGAATGTTGAGAGGAAAACACAAGTTGTTTAGGAATATTTATAGTACAATATTACTTACATAAAAAGTAAAACCCAGAGCACAATACTCTGTATTATTTATGGATAAATAAGTATTTAATAAAAATACAGAAACAAGGAATCGTGTTTGTGATTACCTCTGGGAAAGAAAAAAGAAGAATCAGAGCAATGAAAGGTATAAGTATCAGAGATGTTTCAACTTTATTTCTGTTTTATTTCTTTAATGAAAAGGATATAAAAATATTAAAAATGGATAAATTACATTGAGTCTACGTGGGGAGTACATATAGATATGTCATATTATTTTATTTTAGTTTGAAATGCTTTATAATTTTTTAAGTTTTCCATGAAAATATTTCATCAATCATGAAAAGGTCCTAACCCCATACAAATCACTTCAAATTCACTACATTCACAAATGTAGTTTGTCTTCATTCATCTTTTACTAAGCATCATTTTAAGCCACATGCTATATGTTGTTTGAGGATTAGAGACTAGTTAGCGTCAGAAGAAATGTAAATAGTAGTAATATTCTGCAAGGAAAGTCGCAAGGATTGAATAAAGATACCATGAAGATCAAGAAAGGTCCAAATGGCATAAAATTGAAAAGAGGTTAGTCAAATGCTCAAAAAACATTCTTGGTATTGAGTGAGAAGCCAAAGATGTCACTGTCAAAAAAAAAACAAATAAAAACAAAACGAAAAACAAAAAATCAAAGGTATGGAAAATTTCTACTAAAATTTTAATTTGGAGGCTCTTAGAGAATATGATATAGAGTATATGTCAACAATATGACTTATTACTAAGACTACAATAAACATCAAAGTTTTTTCCCAGAAGCAAGCATTTTAACTATTAATATCCCAAGAAACTCCCATAGCAACATACCTGGAGAAGGAGTCTTTCAAAAGCCAGAAAGTTATCCCACTTGGCAGTCTGCGGGTGTTTCAGAGTTTGAACTGTGGCCAGCCCAAGCTGTAGGAGCCCACAGTGATTCACTAAAGCTTTGACATTGTTCTTGAAGAGCTGAATATAGGACATGAGCTGCCCCGGAGTGGCTCTCCCTGGAGAAACATAATAATTTATCAGTAGTAAAATCATGAGAAGAATGCCATTAATAATATTACTGCTTCCTACTGGCACAGAATTTCAGAGTTGGCTGCAAGCTTTCCTAAGCTATTGTGATTCTTACAACAACATGTTGACAGTAGCAAATTTGAAACTATTACCTGCCTTTTACAAGTAAAGAAACAGGGGGCACCTGAGTGGCTCAGTTGGTTAAGCATCCGACTCTTGATCTCAGTTTGGGTCTTCATCTCAGGGTCCTGAGTTCAAGCCCTGCATTGGGCTTCACACTGGGCATGGAGCCCACTTAAAAAAAAAAAAAAACTGGGGCGCCTGGGTGGCACAGTTGGTTAAGTGTCCGACTCTTGGTTTCGCTTCAGGTCGTAATGTCAGGGTCATGAGATCAAGCCCTGCATCAGGCCCCACACTCAGCAAGGAGTATGCTTGAGATTCTCTCTCCCTCTGCCCCTCCCACTCATGCTCTCTCTCTCTCTAAAAATAAATGAACAAATCTTTAAAATGTAAATAAGTAAAAATTTAAAAATTAAAAAAAAACACACAAGTAGAGAAACATATTAAGTGATCTGGCCAAGGCTCTATTACTAGTAGAACTTATTTTATAATTCTGCAATGCCCCACAAATAAATTCTCAAAGTCATCCAAATAAGTATTCTTTGAGCTCAACATGGAGTGCCTCTCCAAGCAGAGTACATAGCGATCTAAGAAGCAAAAAGGCAAAATTTCTAATGGTGTGTGTATGTATAGAAAGTAAGAAGAGAAATCCGTTACAACTGTGGCTAAAACCTTATCACTGATATCAGTGGGTTCATGACAATATTCATGAAGATCAAAGCTGGCTGTCACATGAAATAAAAATCTATGGAGACCTGGGGTGGCAAAAACACTGGAAGATGAGGCATCAGAAGAAAACACTGTGCATGAGTGATACAGCACATTTACTACAATGGTCACCTAGACTAAAACAAGAGCCCTATCTCATAAAAGACTAGATAGTACAGAAAAACAAAACGTTTGTTGAAGATTCACTCCTTTAGAGCCTCTAAGTCCAACATTTGCCTATTGCAGTCCTTTGAGTCACTTCACATTGTCCAACGTACCAAACTGCATTCCTGCTGATCATGGGTGCTATGGACAAAACTCCTGAACACCAGATTCTCTCCACTGGACAAGGAGGTAGCAGTGGGGCCAAACATAGATGCAGGTCAGGTAAATCTTTCCTACACACCTTATCCATACCATGTTTGTGGGTTGCTCTCCAATGCCTGCAATCCAAGTTTGTTTATTGTATCTAGGTATAATATTTAGCAATGAAATCACCTATATTTACTTAGCACCTTACAGTTTACATAGTGCAAGTATGCCATCTTCTGATTCTCATAGCAACTCTACGGGGTGGCAAACAAGGCATGTGCTGCATCTGTTAGACCCACCTGAGGCACTGGGAGTTCAGTGTCTTACACAATGCTAAATATCAGGTATCACTTAATAAGTGGTTTTTGATCACAATACACAAAAACCAAAGACCTTGCCACAAGAAAGTTATAAGCCTGCAACAGAAAGAATAAGAATAGTGGAATGGTAAGTAGTGAAGCAAGCCTCACTCATTTCTTTGGTTCCTTGGTAAAGTCTGAGTTCATTCCTGATTCTCAAGGCAGCAAGCTAATGATCTACTTGCTTAACTACTTACAGAGAAGAGCCTCATCAACTCCTTCTTTGTCTGGTTCTGAGTCAGGTTTATTAAGGTATAATTTCCATAAAGTTCACCCTTCTTCTGGTGTACAGCTCTAGGAATTGTGACAAATGCATATAGTTGGGTAAGCACTATCACAGTCAAGATACAGAACATTTCCATCATTCCAAAGACTTTACCCTCTTTGTAGTCAATTCTCCTTCTCCACCCCAGCCCTTGTGAGCACTTCTCTGTGTTTATCTGATCTCTGTCCCATAGTTCAGCTTTTCCAGAATGTTATAGAGATGGAATTATACAGTATGGAGCCGTTTGATTCTGGCTTCCTTCACTTCAGCATAATGCATTTGATATTTGTCCTTGTTGTTGCTTGTATTAGTAGTTTGCTCCCTTTTTTTGCTGAATAATATTCCATTGTATGAATGTGTCATAGTTTATTTAGCCATTCATTTATCCATTCACCAGTTAGTGATCATTTGGACTAGTTCCAATTTTTTAGAAATTATGAATAAAGCCTTCACAAATATCCATGTTCAGGTTTTCATGTGAGTATGTGTGTGTGGACAAATGGTTTCATTTTTCCTGGGTAAATTTCTAGACCTGGGGTTGCTGGGTCATATGCTAAATATATGTTTAACTTTGTAAGAAACTGACAAATTGATTTCCAAAGCAGCCTGTCCTGCCAGCAACCTATGAGAATTCTAGTACCTCACATCCTCACCAGCCGTTGCTACTGCCAGTTATTTTTATTTTAGTCGTTCTAATACATGTGTAGCAACATCTCACTGTGGTTTTAATTTGTATTTTTCTAATGATGAATAATGTTGATCATCTTTTTATGTGCTTATGTGCCATCCTGTATGTTTTTTGGTGAAGTGTCTGTTCAAATCTTTTGCCCATTTTTTATTAGGTTGTTTACTTTCTTATTATTAAATTGTGCCATTACTTTTATTAAGTCATTGATTCAACATATATTTCTGTGACAGACACTGTTCTTATTGCTAGAAATAAACCTGTAAACAAATCAGACAAAACTCTTTGTCCTCACAGTGAACAAATATAAAAGACAAATGTCTCGATACCCTCCTATTTAATTCAATCTATTACATATCATTCTCATTTAGGGATGGAGGCCTTTTGTGCAAACGATAACATGTTTACACAATGACATCTTTTAATGCCTATTAAAAAAATTTTCACATGAAATGCGTTCAATCAATGATTGCCATGACCTCCATGTATTTGTTACACATTGTACTGCTGGTGATGGCAATTCGGTTCCTGTACACATAGAGCTTAGTCTATCAAGAGAGATGTTCATTAAACAATTATACAAATAATTACTTAATCATGTTTGTGGTAATACTGCTGAGGAAAAATACAAAATGTCTTGAAAGCGTGAAAGGCCCTTTAAGATTCAAAACGGCTAAATTGTCCAACCCTATCTCCTTAACTCAGGAGGCAGAATTAAGCTCAAAATACATATAACCCATTTGCAATTTAACTGTCTTATAGAGAGAAATCATCAGAGCAAGTCATCAGAAGGTCTGTTTAGATTTCTGTTGTAATAACCATATATTCAATTTAAAGATAAGAGTTTCTTTGATTCAAAAACATAGTTGAACTTTTTATCTAGTTAGCATTTCCTAGCTCAGCCTCTAGTCATCATATTTACGTAATGCTGCCTGCCCACCTAAGGCATGTGATCCAAAGGAACAAATGAGTATAGAGAATTTGGTAATTGGAAATGCAACAACACACTACATTGTGAATTTAGTAATTATTTGCCTTTGCTGCCCTGTTCTGTTCCCCTCTATATAGCTTTTTTTTTTACGTACAAATGCCAGTAACACTTCATTAGGTACATCTTGATAGCAGATTTCTTTTTGCTCCATAACATGCTGCTTAGAATTCAGTAAAGAAGTAGGTCACACAGGTGCTTTAAAATATACGCTAGTGAACACTTTTTCATGTGTCTGTTAGCCAGCTGTATGTCTTCTTCAGAGAAGTGTCTGTTCATGTCTTCTGCCCATTTTTTGATTTGATTATTTGTTTTTTGGGTGTTGAGTTTGAGAAGGTCTTTAATAGATCTTGGATACCAGCCCTTTCTCTGTAGTGTCATTTGCAAATATCTTTTCCCATTCTGTGGGTTGCCTCTTTGTTTTGTTGACTGTTTCCTTTGCTGTGCAGAAGCTTTTTATCTTGATTAAGTCTCAAAAGTTCATTTTTGCTTTTGTTTCCCCACCCTTTGGAGATGTATCCTGAAAGAAGTTGCTGTGGCCGATGTCAAAGAGGTTACTGCCTATGTTCTCCTCTAGGATTTTGATGGATTCCTGTCTCACATTGAGGTCTTTCATCCATTTTGAGTTTATCTTTGTGTATGGTCTTAGAGAATGGTCAAGTTTCATTCTTCTGCATGTGGCTGTCCAATTTTCCCAGCACCATTTATTGAAGAGACTGTCTTTTTTCCATTGCATATTTTTTCCTGCTTTGTCGAAGATTATTTGACCATAGAGTTGAGGGTCCCTATCTGGGCTCTCTATTCTGTTTCATTGGTCTATACATCTGTTTTTGTGCCAGTACCATGCTGTCTTGGTGATCACAGCTTTGTAATATAGCTTGGAATCGGGCAACGTGATGCCCCCAGCTTTGTTTTTCTTTTTCAACACTTCCTTGGTGATTCAGGGTCTTTTCTGATTCCATACAAATTTTAGGATTGTTCCAGCACTATGAGAAATGTCACTGGAATTTTGATCGGGATGGCATTGAAGGTATAGATTGCTCTGGGTAGCATAGACATTTTAACAATGTTTATTCTTCCGATCCATGAGCATGGAATGTTTTTCCATCTTTTTGTGTCTTCTTCAACTTCTTTCATGAGTGTTCTGTAGTTCCTAGAGTATAGATCCTTTACCTCTTTGGTTAGGTTTATTCCGAGGTATCTTATGTTCATCATCATTAGCCATCAGGGAAATTCAAATCAAAACCACAGAGATACCACCTTACACCAGTTAGAATGGCAAAAATGGACAGGGGAAGAAACAACAAATGATGGAGAGAAAGGGGAACCCTCGTACACTGTTGGTGGGAATGCAAGTTGGTACAGCCACTTTGGAAAACAGTGTGGAGATGCCTCAGAAAATTAAAAATAGAGCTACCCTATGACCCAGCAACTGCACTACTGGGTATTTACCCCAAAGACACAGATGTAGTGAAAAGAAGGGCCATATGCACCCCAACGTTCATAGCAGCAATGTCCGCAATAGCCGAACTGTGGAAAGAGTTGAGATGCCCTTCAACAGATGAATGGATAAAGAAGATGTGGTCCATATATTCAATGTAATATTACTCAGCCATTAGAAAGGATGAATACGCAACTTTTACATCAACATGGATGGGACTGGAGGAGATTATGCTAAGTGAAATAAGTCAAGCAGAGAAAGTCAATAATCATACGGTTTCACTTATTTGTGGAACATAAGGAATAGCATGGAGGACATTAGGAGAAGGAAGGGCAAAATGAAGGGGGGGGGAATCGGAGGGAGAGAGGAACCATGAGAGACTATGGACTCTGAGAAACAAACTGAGGGTTTTAGAGGGGAGGGGGTGGAGGGATGGGTTAGCCTAGTGGTGGGTATTAAGGAGGGCACATACTGCATGGAGCACTGGGTGTTATACGAAAACAATGAATCGTGGATCACTACATCAAAAACTAATGATGTATTGTATGGTGACTAACATAACATAATAAAATAAAATTTAAAAAATAAATAAATAAAATAAAATACAGGCTAGTGAGATTTTCAAAATCTTAAAGTTAATCACAACCTTACATAAAACAAATGGAAATCAACTAACTGACTGCCAAAAATGCTACAATGAGACTGATGACTTGAGAAAGCTGCTCAGTTCACATCAACTAAAACAGCAAACAACCAGAAGCAGGTGCTGAAAAAGTAAGAGCAGGACATGTATTCATATCTCATATCAGAAAACAACAACAACAAAAGTTTGGCATGCAAACTTACATGGTGATTTTAAAATGTCCATTCAGAAGGCCTTGCAACACACTTTTTAAAGCCGTAAAAACAAAGGTTATTTGATATCAAGACTGTATAATATATAGCAACTTTTTGAAAGATGATGATTTGAAATCTGAAAAATAGTTTTCAAGTAAGAAAAGCTATTGGGCTTTTTTTTTTTTTAAGAGTTTTTAAGAAAGAGAAATAGGCTTCTTACTTAGATTTAGCTAAGAGAAAAACATAAAACTTTATCAACCATCAATTCTCTTTATATTTTTAAATCCTTATTAAAATATAATTATCTCTTGAGGGAAAGTGGACAGATTTGGAAAACAAAAGGATTTAACATTTTAATATTGTTTGTGATCCTTACAATATTGAATTCAACTGAAATCAAATGCATCATGGAGCCTATTTTTCCATTAACTACATACACTTGATAAATTATAATTTTCTCAACCTGTTTTGTGGTTTGTTAAAATATATTTAAAATATCTACACATATCTATACATACATGATTCTTTGTTGATATGCTTAAAATAAAGAATGTTCTGGAAGGGGGGGAAATCAGAGGGGGAGACGAACCATGAGAGACTATGGACTCTGAGAAACAAACTGAGGGTTCTAGAGGGGTGGGGGGTGGGGGGATGGGTTAGCCTGGTGATGGGTATTAAGGAGGGTACGTTCTGCATGGAGCGCTGGGTGTTATACGCAAACAATGAATCGTGGATCACTCCATCAAAAACTAATGATGTAATGTATGGTGATTAACATAACATAATAATAAAAAAAAATAAAATAAAATAAAGAATATTCTGTCAATGCCGGGTTTGATTTAATCATAAAACTGTGTCTTAATGGTAGAAAGCAACCACCACCAGAAATTTTGTCTAAAATACCATATTTAGCTACTAAATTTTTTTAAAACCTCTTGGCAATAGAAATAATAAGACTGTCATTGCATGTTTTTTATTCACCATTTTCATGAAAACAGTGTATGAAATTTGAATAAACAAACCTAGGTGTTTTAAGTCTTGCATTCCCAGAAATCAGCATTTCATTTGTCTCCTTTTTAATCATTTTTCTAATATAATAAAGGCGCAGTACATTAAAATACTTATATATAAGAGGTCCTGCTGAAACTCTGGTTTATTTGCTCATACACAATTGGCAAACAGAATAATTTCAATATTACACAAAAGTCACATCTGTTCATTTGTTTTTTTCTCATTATTTCAACATTTTGTGCCACCTAATAACAGCAGCTGAACACAAATAGCCCCCTTATACTTCCCCCTTACTTCTTAGTTCCCCCCTTTCATCTTGCAAATCAACTGTACTTTTAGTTTTACCTTGTCACAATGACTGGCATTTATATTTTGTTCTGTAACCATATTTATTTTTATGTGCTTTTTCTATGGTTTCATTAGAAAAGTTCAAAATCAATCAATAGTGCTTACATCAGTATGAACTATATAACTATTAATGACAGAGCCAAATTATGTGCTATAATTACCTTTCCTTATGCATATAATACACTTTGCTTCTAGAATGCTCTGTGGCGTATTTCCTTCCTTCCTTCTTTCCTTCCTTCCTTCCTCCCTCCCTCCCTTCCTTTGCATTATCTACTTAATCAAAGCTTTAAAGTATTCTAACCTCCAATACAGTATCCTATCTTTGGAGTCTGGGTTTTTTTTTCCCCTCCCTGAATACTGTCAAACCTTTCATTCTCCCATTCCAACATAGGCAGATTGTTTTCTAGGCCTTTCTGCACAGCCAGCAGCCTGGAACTCCTTTTATTGCTCTCCTCTGTTGGAACGGTTTCATTAAATCCCTGATTTTTCCTTCTTGGTATACTGCCTTTTCTTACTGGACATCCTTAAGTAACCTCAGAAAAGGAACTCTGAAGAAAGCAGAGTTTTTGTATCCCTGAAAAGGCATTTTCTTGTCCTCAAAGTTTCATGGTAGTTTATTGGGGTCTGGAATTCTAGGTGGCCAATAATGCATTATTCATTATCTTCTGGTTTTCAGGGTTGCTGATAAAGAATGTGTGCCAGTCTCATTCCTGTTCCTTTGTAGGTGAGCTTCTTTTTTCCATCTTGGGGCCTTTAGGATCTTATTGTCTTGTACTCTAAGGACTCACAGTTATTATGTCTAGCTTAGAGGTCTTTTTATTCTTCCCAATTTCTTCTCAGTAAGCCTATTCAATTTGACTATGTCTTTCTTCACATCTGGGAAAGTCTCACATTCTTCCTTTGCTAATTTCTTATTCTCTGCTTTCTCTTTCTTTCTGAAACTTCTAATATAGTTTTTGGATATCCTGGATTGGTTCTCTATTATCTTTTATCTTTTCTATCATCTTTTCCATTTCCTGTTTTTTTCTACATTTTAGGACAATTACTCAGTTTATGCTTAAACTTTGGCTGAATTTTGTTTTGTTACATACCATAAAATTCACCCTTAAATTATACAATTGAGTGGTTTATAGTATATTTACAGAGTTGTGTAATTATCACCACCATATAATTTGAGAACATTTTCATCACCCAAGAAAAAGCCCATTCCCAAATTTCCTTAGTTACGAAAAAGATACACTGCTATAGATCTACATATGTTGGAATAAAACCTGAATGGAATTTTCCATTGGGAGACACAATGATGCTTAGTTATACTTAGTTATAACTGAGAAAAGCAGAAATGAGAATATTCAAGTAATTATAAGTGAACTCCAATTTTTTAATATAATAATAATACTGTCATTTTTATCATATTTTTTAAAATTTTAACTTTTTAACTTTTTTAAATTTTTAAAATTTTAACTTTAAAAATTTAAAGTACAAATGCATGGAAGATAAGGAATGGAAGAGTACTAAATGATGGAGCAAAACAATAAAAATAAAACTCCTACCCTCAGCCACCCAAAAAGGCTTTGCCCAGAATACATGAAAAGGTGGTACAGCAGAGGGAGCTACCTCCGCAGAAGGTGACAGCAACACCAGACTCAGAAGCCTCAGGTATGACAGAGGTGGAAAGTGAGGAGTATAACATAAAGCAAAGTATACAAATATTAAGTGCACAGTTCAATTAATTTTTACATATGTATCTACCCATGTAACCACTATCCAGATCAACATAAAGAATATGCCCAATACTCTAGAAGACTCCTCCATATACTTATACTTATCCAGTCAATAATGCCACAAAGGTAGACCATTACTTCTATCTCTACCACCACAGATCATTTTTTATCTGTTTTTGAACCTCATATAAATGAAGTTACACATATGTACTCTTTTGTGTTTAGCTTTTGTTCAACATTATCCAGAATCTCAATCTTTTTTCTTTTTTTTTAACCATGCTTTATTGCTCTGACTATACCAGTTTCTTCATCTATTCTGCTTTGAAGGACACTTAGATTTTACAGATGGGGCCAATATAAATAATGATGCTATGAACATTCTATTACATGTCTTTTGGTGGACATAAGCACTCATTTCTACTGGTTATATGCCCACATGTTTGCTGGGTGAGTGTATACTTCGCTTTAGTTGATACTGTCAAAGAGTTTTCCATGGTTGTATCTTCACATTTTTTTAATTTGATTAAATTTAACAATTTAAAATAGTTTTAAAAGTATACATGTAATGTTTAAAATGAAAAACTACTGTATCACTAAGTTTCCTTCTGGTATTTTACATTGGGTAGTCAAAACACTAATGAAAGAATCACAATGGAAACCACATTGCCATATTATAGTATGCATCTTTATTTTATTGTTCTCATAATATTTTTACATATTTATTTACTTACTTTCTTATCTAGTTACATAGAAAAGGGCCTGGAAAGCAAGATACTAATTTAGGAGCAAAGATTATGTTGAAGAGCAAGATGGTGGGGAGGGAGGATATACCTTCACTTTTTATTTCATGTACATTATGATTTGAATTTTCTAGAAGCATGTGCTAGTATTACTTTTTAAATAGACTCTTGATTCTGAAATAAAATCATGTCTGTCTCAGGTAGAATAAACAGATTTGTACAATGGATAAAGCATTGTCTTTCAACAGATTAAAGAAATAGAAGAGTAATCATACCTGCCTGCTTCCCACCTCTATCGAGGTCGAAGGGCAAAGGAATATGGTTAACATGCAGGTGGAGAGATTTAAGTCAGAAATGAGAAAAATACTTCATGATCGCGATAACTATTAGATGCTGAAACAAGTTATTAAAGGAGGAAGATGGAAGACGTTATAAATCTTCTACCATAGGGATCTGAAGGGCAGCATATACAGCCATCTGTTTAGTGAAAGCTAGATAAAGTACAGCTGGGAATTGATATCCATTTTGTAACTCCATATATACTGAAGGTTTCCTGGGATATCCTTTAAATTGTGTATGTCTCTCGTTACACAAATTTTGAGCTCTATGGTATTACAGAGATAGAGTAAGAAACTAATGAGAAAATAGCATTTTAATTATACAAATCAATTCAATCAAATGGTTCCAAAATTCAGAAGTTTATTGTAAAATATGTTTTCAGGATAGCATGGAATCAAGTGTAACTGCTGAGGGGCCAGGGGTCACAGATAGAAAATAAACAGCTCTCCCTGAAAGTTATACAAAACATTGAAATATAAAACCACCAGAAGCATTTATGGTTTGATTTTCCTTGGAAATGCAGCCTTCCTGAGGCTAACTTAAACACTGCATCAACATTTATAAACTCAGGAGAGAGCATGGAAGGGAACAGATAGATTACCCCGGTTATCTAGAAGGCAGTATCCAAGGCTGCCAGGGAAGGGGCATTTCCTTGGTGGGACCACTCTGACTTGGAAAAGAATTTCTGCTCTTAGGGGAGCCTCTAGGTAAAGAAATCCCACCCTGTTGCCATGGACTTTCTCAGCATATCATTCTCCTGGGTTTTTAAACTCCTAGCCCATAGTCTCATGTTGAAGATCCCTTTTATGTTGAGAAAACATAAAAATGAAGAGGAAGAGGAAGAGGAAGAAGAAGAGGAAGAGGCAGATGAGGAAAAAAGAAGAGAAAAAAGATGCACCAATTTAAGTTAAAAATATAGGGCCAGAGAGTAGATGCTTGAAGAAGGGATGTTAGAAATTCAGATTCCCATTTTGCCGATGAGGAAAACAGAGAAGCAGAGGCAACTTGAGTTCTGTTTTAGGTGATGGAGTATGAGAGGGAAGCATTTGTTTAGTGACCTTAAAGCGTTCAGGCATTATTAATTATTAACTCAGTGCAAACTTTGTTTCTCTAGATTCTCTACCTTCATACCCCTAAATAGAGGTCTTCTTTAGGTCTCTGCCTTCAGCCCTTCTTCTCAACCATTCTACCTTCTCTCTCTAGTTGATCAACCTTATATTTCCTTTAGAAATTCACTACTTAGGTTTCAACATAATCACTAGGTAACTAAATCCCAAATCTCTACTTTCACTTCTAGAAACCATTACTCTAGCCACACATTTTCCAACTGAGACGATCAGGGAACAAATCCTTCACACAGAATAATTCCACCCCCACATGTGGCAGTTGCATGACCATTGGTCATTATGTTTATAATGTGACTTACCTGCCCAGGAGACAATAAATAATTCCATCATACTATACCCTGCTTATACAGAATACCTTGAATTTCACAAACACTATGTTTCATATAAATCACCTCATCTAATTATCAGATTACCAGATAATCTGCTAAGCCCCCATTTTGCAGATGGAGAAACAGACTCAGAAAAGTTAAATGACTTATTCATTTGAAGACAAAATATTTTATACATTTCTTATCCCCTATAAGGACTTAATATATAATATGTGCAGATAATAAATATCTTTTAAATGAATAAAAATGATAGTCTATTGCCTGTAGATCTGGATAATATACAGAAAAAAATTTCAGTGAGCTTTCTCCCCTTCTATTTTGACACCTAAATATGATTTCAATGATCTCTAGGAAATTGTGCCAATCTTATACCCCAGGGAATGTGGAATTGTTTTAAATGATGGTTCTCAAAGATGTTCCACAGATCTCTGGCTTCCTGAGATACTATCAGGTAGTCAAAAAAGCCAAAGTTATTTTCATAATAGTACTAAGATGTTACTGGATTTTGTTACTGTGCAGTGCTTACACGTGGTACAAAAACAATGGTGGGTAAAGTGCTGGGGCCATCACACCAATACAGGCAGTGGTGCTGAATTACACAAGTAGTCAGTTTCACTTCAGAATGGTCATGATGAAACTGTAAATGCTGTTAATTTTATCAAATCTCAACCCTTAAGAAAACATCAATATCCTGCATAAAGAAATGGGAAATATACAAAAAGCACTTCTGGTACAAACTGAAGTAAAATGATTGGATTGAGGAAAAGCACTAGGGCGATTACTTGAGTTGTGAAATGAACTAGCCCCTGTTTTCATGGCACACAATTTTTACTGGGAAAGACAAATGAAAAACTCTGATCCTTTACACATTTTCCCAAAAAATGAATGAAGTGGGCCTGTCACTTCAAGGACAATGATGGTTTGTATTGTCAAGAGCAAAAGTCAAGTTTTCATGTGAAAATTATAATTTTGGAAAGCTTATATCTGCCCCTATATCTTTATATTCCAAATAATTAAACATTTTCTAATGATTTAATTGGGATATCAACAAATATGGTTTTTTTATATAATATCTGTCAACAACCGGAAGATCTGCATAATTTAGAGAACCAACATTTTCCAAGTGACTAATGCACATGGTATAAACAACATGTGTGTAAAAGATCCACATAAAGCACAAGAGAGATCAATGGCTTTTAATGTAATACGGTATGGAAAATCCAATGATACAGTTTCATATTTCACAATGTGATTAAATGTAAGAAATTATCTCTTGTAAAGCTGGTGTAGTATCAAAGAAGAATGCCTTCAATTTTCTGAAAAGGTATTAAAATAGTCCTCCTTTTTCCAAATATATATCTTTCTAGGGCCATTTATTTTTATACACTTCATCCAAAATACTGTATCATAACAGATTAAATGAAGAAGAAAATAAGAGAACACAGTTGTCTTCTATTAAACCAGACATTAGAGGTGGCACAAAAATGTAAAACAGTGCTACTCTACATTATTTTGTTTTAGAAAACAGTTATTTTTCATAAAAACATTACTCATGTTCACATGTAATAGGTTTACCGTATTTTTATATTAATAAATATTTTTAAAAATTCTCCCTGCTTGAATTTCTAATGGAATATTGTCTACCTATCAAAGAGTCAATAGATATAATCCACATAAACAAAAGTTTGTGAGGTCCTCAATAATTTTTAAGAATGTACTTATTAATTTCATGAACATTTATTGGGTATAGAGTAAGTTCAAAGTCTTGTGTTAGGTGTGGAGAATACTAAGAAGCACAGGCAAAAATTCTCAGCCCCAACTACTCAGGGTCTGGTAGTAACTGCTGCAATAGCAATATGAACAAAAACAGTACCTACAGGAACATAAGATGCTGTCTATTAGAGAGGATGGGAAGGGATGAGAGATACACTGGAGAAAGTGTCAGATAAGATAAAGCCATGAGACTGAATGGGTATTTCAGTTTTTTGTGGGGAAGGGAGGGATAGAAGTAGGCTTTAAGATCAGTAGCAATCATTAACTGAGTATCGATGTACAAGGCACAACAGGGGATACAAAAATATCTAGTCTTCTAGGAAACTAGAAGTAAGTAACAGAAGGCATTAAACAATTATCAGAAAAAAGAAGATAATCAGGGATGGCCTCCCAGCAGAATTCTACCAAACATATAAAGAAGAATTAACACCTATTCTCCTGAAACTGTTTCAAAAAATAGAAATGGAAGGAAAATTCCCAAAGTCATTCTATGAGGCCAGCATTACCTTAATCCCAAAACCAGACAAAGACCCCATCAAAAAGGAGAATTACAGACCAATATCCATGACGAACATGGATGCAAAAATTCTTGTCAAGATACTAGGTAATAGGATCCAATAGTACATTAAAAGGATTATTCACCACAACCAAGTGGGATTTATTCCTGGGCTGCGAGGGCAGTTCAGCATCCACAAATCAATCAATGTGATAAACCACATTATTAAAAGAAAGGACAAGAACCATATGATCTTCTCAATAGATGCAGAAAAAGCATTTGACAAAATACAGCATCCTTTGTTAATAAAAACTCTCTGCAGTATAGGGATAGAAGGAACATACCTCAATATCATAAAAGCCATATATGAAAAACCCACAGCAAATATCATTCTCAATGGGGAAAATTGAGAGGTTTTCCCCTAAGGTCAGGAACATGGCAGGGATGTCCACTCTCACCACTGTTGTTCAGCATAGTACTGGAAGTTCTAGCCTCAGCAATCAGCCGGCAAAAAGAAATAAAATGCATCCAAATCAGCAAAGAAGAAGTCAAACTTCCACTCTTTGCAGATGAGATGATACTCTATGTAGAAAACCCAAAAGACTCCACCCCAAAATTGCTAGAATTCATACAGGAATTCAGCAAAGTGGCAGGATTTAAAAATCAATGCACAGAAGTCAGCTGTTTCTATACACTAACAATGAGGCAGAAGAAAGAAAAATCAAGGAATCAATCCTATTTACAACTAAACCCCAAACCATAAGAAACCTAGGAATAAACCTAGCCAAAAAGGTAAAGGATCTCTACTCTGAAAACTACAGAACACTCATGAAAGAAATTAAGGAAGACACAAAGAAATGGAAAAATGTTCCATGCTCATGGATTGGAAGAACAAATATTGTTAAAATGTCTATGCTACCCAAAGCAATATACACACATTCAATGCAATCCCTATCAAAATACCATCAACATACTTCACAGAGCTGGAACAAACAATCCTAAAATTTGTATGGAAACAGAAAAGACCCTGAATAGCCAAAGGAATGTTGAAAAAGAAAACCAAAGATGGTGGCCATCACAATTCCAGACTTCCAGCTCTATTACAAAGCTGTAATCACCAAGACAGTATGGTAGTGGCACAAAAACAGACACATAGATCAATGGAACAAAATAGAGAACCCAGAAATGGACTCTCAACTCTATGGTCAACTAATCTTTGACAAAGCAGGAAAGAATATCCAATGGAAAAAAGACAGTCTCTTCAACAAATGGTGTTGGGAAAATTGGACAGCCACATGCAGAAGAATGAAACTAGACCGTTTCCTTACACCATACACAAAAATAGACTCAAAATGGATGAAAGACCTAAATGTGAGACAGTAATCCATCAAAATCCTTGAGGAGAGCACAGGCAACAACCTCTTTGACATCAACTGCAGCAACTTCTTGCTAGACATGTCTCCAAAGGCAAGAGAAACAAAAGCAAAAATTAACTATTGGGACTTCATCAAGATAAAAACCTTTTACACAGCAAAGAAAACAGCCAACAAAACTAAAAGGCAACTATGGAATGAGAGAAGATATTTGCAAATATCTTATCAGATAAAGGGCTAGTATCCAAAATCTATAAAAAACTTGTCATCAACACCCAAAGAACAAAGAATCCAATCAAGAAACGGGCAGAAGACATGAACAGACATTTCTCCAAAGAAGACATCCAGATGGCCAAAAGACACATGAAAAAGTACTCAGTGTCACTCGGCATTAGGGAAATACAAATCAAAACCACAATGATAAATACCTAGTAGTGCAATTGCTGGTATTTACCCAAAGGATACAAACATAGTGATCCAAAGGGCACCTGCACCCCAATATTTATAGTAGCAATGTCCACAATAGCCAAACTATGGAAAGAGCCCAGATGTCCATTGACAGATGAATGGATAAAGAAGATGTGATATATATATACACACACATACACACAACAGAATATCACTTAACCATCTAAAAATATGAAATCTTACCATTTACAATGATATGGATGGAACTAGAGAGTATTATGCTAAGTGAAATAAGTCAGTCAGAGAAAAACAATTATCATATGATTTCACTCATATGTGGAATTTAAGAAACAAAACAGATGAACATAGGGGAAGGAAAGGAAAAATAAAATAAGACAAAATCAGAGAGGGAGACAAACCATAAGAGACTCTTAACTATAGGAAACAAACTAAGGGTTGCTGGAGGGGAGGTGGGTAGGGGGATGGGGTATCTGGATGATGGGCATTAAGGAGGGCACTTGATGTAAAGAGCACTGGGTGTTATTTGCAACTGATGAATCACTAAACTCTACCTCTGAAACTAAAACAAACAAACAAACAAAGCACAATGAGATACCACCTCACACCAGTCAGAATGGCTAAAATTAACAAGTCAGGAAATGACAGATGTTGGCGAGGATGTGGAGAAAGGGGAACCCTCCTACACTGTTGGTGGGAATGCAAGCTGGTGCAACCACTCTGGAAAACAGTATGGACGTTCCTCAAAAAGTTAAAAATAGAGCTACCCTATGACCCAGCAATTGCACTACTAGGTATTTATCCAAAGGATACAAACATAGTGATTCAAAGGGGCACCTGCACCCCAATGTTTATAGCAGCAATGTCCACAATAACCAAAATATGGAAAGAGTCCAGATGTCCATCGACAGATGAATGGATAAAGAAGATGTGATATATATATATACATATATATATTTATATTTATACACACACACACACACACAATGGAATTTTACTCAGCCATCAAAAAACTGAAATCTTGCTGTTTGTAACAACATGGATGGAACTAGAGGGTATAATGCTAACTGAAATAAGTCAGTCAAAGAAAGACAAATACCATATGATTTCACTCATATGTGGAATTTAAGAAACAAAACAGATGAACATAGGGGAAGGAAGGAAAAATAAAATAAGATAAAAATTAAAAGGGAGGCAAACCATAAGAGATGCTGAACTCTAGGAAACAAACTGAGGGTTGCTGGAGGGGAAGTGGGTAGGGGGAAGGGGTAATTGGGTGATGGGCATTAAGGAGGGCATTTGATATAATGAGCACTGGGTGTTATATGCAACTGATGAATCACTAAATTCTATCCCTGAAACTAATTAAAAAAAAAAAAAAGAGGAAGATAATCAGAAGAGCAGAGTGACATGATGACCAAGGGAAAAGAACCCAAGGAGGACACTTGGGTGGCTCAGTCAGTTAAGTGTCTGACTTCAGCTAGGTTCATGATTTCAGGGTCCTGAGATCAAGCCCTGCATCAGGGAGTTTGTTTGTCCCTCTTCCTCTGCCCCTCCCCCAACTCATGCACATGCACGCTCTCTCTCTCTCAAATAAATAAATCAATAAAATCTTAAAAAGAAAAGAAAAGAAAAGAAAAAAGAACCCAAGGGAGAAGACATGATTGGATGCTACACACACATCAAAAGGAACAAGAATTATCAGAAAGGAAATTTGTAAATAGAAATATTAATGCATGTAAGTGAAAGTGGAAATAGCCATTGTCCCTGTATTACTCATCCACACTCATTAAGCAATCCATTCCCAAGTACTAAGCCATCCTCTATGTACCAAGCTAAACAGCCAGGGAAGAATATGATATGGACACTAACTAGCAGGTTTCAGATCCACACACATTTAGCTACAATGCACTGTGGTAAGTGCAACAAGAAAAAGAGCTGTGGGTCCTCAGAAGCCAGAGCAATCAATTCAGCCTGCTGAGGAAGGGCATAGGAAGAAGAGCAGAAGGAGATTAGATATGGTTTCACAGAGAAAGTGACTTCTACATTAGATCCTGAAAAGTAAGATGGGCTTTGAAAAGAAAGATGTGTGTGTGTGTATGCATGCACACGTGTGCACTCGAAAGTGAATGGTTATATTAGTCAAGGTCTGGGCAGGAAAGAGATGGCACACTCAAACAAGGAAAATAAGGCAAGCTTAATGATGGGACTTTTTACAAGAATGCAGGTTAAAGAAACCAAGGGACGAGTAGAAGGATGCAACCAATAGCATCCTGGCAAGGAAGAAGACAGACAAATGATACCCTAAGGACATTCTCCTCTCACCCTCTAAAACCCCTGCCGGTGCCTCCCATTGGCCGAATCTACCTGAGAGGTCAAGGACAGGGAAGCCTGTTGAGGTAGTCCAAAATGGTTAGTCTCCAGAAGCACAGTAGAGAAGGCAGACGTGGATCTGCTGGGACAATCAAATGGAAGACTGCAGGCAAAGACAAGAAAGATCTGGCTCTGCAGGAGTTCCTGCTGGGGTATGGGGAGAAGGGAGGGAAGGCAGTGGGAAAGGATGGGGAAACATCCAGCCAGACGGCAGAGGAATTTTATAATCAGCATGCTGAGGAGGTCAGCCACTCTCTTGAGGCAGTGGGGGCCCACCCAAGGGTTTTAAGCGCAGGAATGGCACAATCATCTCTGTGTCTCAGTAGTTCGATTCCTCTATCTAGAGAGAGGCCCGATACAGAAGTCAGCAGACCCAGGTTTGTATCCTGGCTTACTTGCTGTACGACTGTATCAGTCTGGGCCCGGAAAGGCACAAGACACAGCAGTTATCTGAACAGAGAAAACGTAACGTGCAAAACCGTTAACTGCATCCCTGACAGGGTACTAAGAGAACTCCAAGGTATCGTAGCCGTGGCAACTGTTGGAAGCAGATCCCGCCACTGGACGGAGGAAACAAAGGGAAGAGGTCGGAATTATTAAAACTGAGAAACACAGGGACGTGTGACTGAAACTCAGACGTCCGAGAACCGAGCCGTCCTCGGCTCCGCGGGCACCTCTGCAGGGGCAGGCCTACGAAGCCGCTCCTGCACCGGGCGGCGGACTGCACACCGGATTCAGCTGCTACCGCCACGCGGCCCGGCGCTGCTGTGGTGCCGGGGTGCCCGCCTGACCCTGACCGCAGGAAGCAGAGAGGAAGGGGCACGTGGCTCCTTCCCTGCCAGCCTTGCCCTCTCCCTCTAGCAGGGAGCCAGCCGGAGCGTTACAGAGGGGAAGGGTGAGGTGAGAGCTGAGAGACAATAACTTCACAACTGGCACGGGAATCCTGGAAAAGAAACGGCACCTTTTTGGGTCTCAGTCTTTCCTGTCTGTGAAATGGGAGTAAGAAAAAAAAGTACCAAATTCAAAAGATTATTGAAAGCATTGCATGAAATAAACCGTGTAAAACTCTGCTAAGCGGCGCGTGGGTGGCTCAGTTGGTTAAGCGGCTGCCTTCGGCTCAGGTCATGATCCCAGCGTCCTGGGATCGAGTCCCACATCGGGCTCCCCGCTGAGCGGGCTGCTTCTTCTTCTGCCCACTGCTCTCCCTGCTTGTGCTCTCTCTCTCTGACAAATAAGTAAATAAAACTTAAAACAAAAACAAAACAAAAAAAACTCTGTTAAAAAATCAATTCCCTTCCCCATTCCTCAAATTGTGGTAACAGCGTCTATATGAAGACAAGGAAGTGTGACAGTTAATAATCCGTGTATGTGTCCTGTGAGGCAGCCAGATTTTCTCATCTTTTATAAATTACTATATATCACATGGTATGTGGGTCTTACTGGATTTTTTGCAGTTTGACAATTTCCCCACTCATTTCACACACACACACACACACACACACGGATATGTATGCACACATGCTCCCCTTAGTCCCAGATAAAATTCTCCAAAATGAAGGCAAAAGATATTAATGTTATCAAAGTGTAGTTGTTATCCAGTCAGAACTGGATGAACTCAAGTACCAATAAAGGAAACACAGTATCCTCAATGATGTTGAAAAAAGTATAGATTGAGTAAGACTGTAGAGTGCTTTGATTTACTGCTGTTTTTTAAAGCCAGTAGTATGAAGTGGTAAAGAAGGAAATGATACTAAGTGTGGCATTGGTGGGAAGCAAAACTCACTAATTTCATCTGGAGCTTCATTGGGAGAAGTATAGTATCCAAAAAGAGGTGAAGACCAAGACACTGTTCTTCAGCTCTGGACATCACATTTTCGGAGGGACATGAACAAACTAGGGCTCTGTCTATGGCTCCAAATTAGAGGCAACTGCAATGGTAAAGGGTGCAAAAGGCCTCTTTTCACAAACGGTTGAAAGAACTCATCCCATTTAATAGTATATGAAGCGACACTACAGTGCCCAGAACTTGGAGGGTAAATTAAGATGTATCTCAATGTAATGGATCAGATTATCATCTGGAAATGTAGCTCAAAAGATTTTTCTACAGAAGTGACCACAGAAGCTTGGAAATCCCAATACAAGCAACATGATTTGGGGGGTGAACAGACTCAGGGACAAGGTGACAGAATGTAATCATCACTAAGCTGAAAATGGGAAAACTATTTAGAATTCTGCATAAAAAGAGAATGTGTTATCAAAAGGGAGATACTCAGCATAAAGACTAGAAAAGGACAAGTGAATTGGGAAGAATGAGTAAGCATATTTCCCAGAAAGAAAGGGGAAAATCATCAAACGCGGTTTGTTTGCTTTGATTGCCCTCTTGTCAAACAACCTTCTTATAATCTGGTTTCCCGTGTAGATTCCTTCTCCCAGACTTCTGCTTCTAGGCCCACCGCACACCAATCCCAGTCTGCTTCCGTCAGAACCTTCACTGTGCTCAGAGCTTTCTTTCTCCTTCAATATTCCAGGAAATAGGTATTTTCCCTATTTTTCTGGATAGAGAAATTGAAGTTTGGCTGTTCGGTGACAGAACCAGACATAGCTGGCTTTGCACCCCATCATAATCACATGCACAAGGCAGCAGTGAGTCTAGAAGTGAATGCTACGAAGAAGTCAAGGAGGATGAGGACTGAGAAAAACAAACTTCTATTTAGTGGTCTGGGAGACTTTTTTTTTTTAATTTTATTTTATTATGTTATGTTCGTCACCATACAATACATCATTAGTTTTTGATGTGGCGATCCACGATTCATTGTTTTCGTATAACACCCAATGCTCCATGCAGTACGTGCCCTCCTTAATACCCATCACCAGGCTAACCCATCCCCCCACCCCTTCCCCACTAAAACCCTCAGTTTGTTTCTCAGAGTCCATAGTCTCTCATGGTTCATCTCTCCCTCCAATTTCCTCCCCCTTCTCCTAATGTCCTCCATGCTATTCCTTATGTTCCACAAATAAGTGAAACCGTATGATAATTGACTTTCTCTGCTTGACTTATTTCACTTAGCATTTAGTAAAAAAGTGTCAGAAGACAGACTGCACTAGATTAATAAGCAAGAAAATAATGAAGAAACAGAATAAATCAAGCATAGAATACTTTGCCAAGAAATCTGGCTGCAAAAGAAAGATGTCATAGAAATCTGTTTTCCTTCAGCTCCAATGTGATCTTCCTGCCACCCATTAAACACTGGGAAGTATGTCCATTCTGCAGAGAGCAAGAGGACAGACTGGTGAAGATCCTCCAACCACAGAAGGACTCCAGAGAGACAGAGTCTGTGTAAAATGTAGAAACTGAGACAGGCATCTTCTACTCATTTCTTCTGTAAATGGACATTTTGGATCCAAACAAATGGGTTTCTCAGAGTCTACTTCTTTTGTACTTTCAGGATACATTTTTCATCTTGAAAGCCAGTGGGAAAAAATCAATTCAGCTTACAATGTTTTAAAAATCACTTTTTTGGAACACATTTATTTAGCTAACTGACAATTTAATAACAAGCTCTTGGAAATATGGCATGTGTTTATATGTGAAATGATAAAATGAACTTTTTCTTTGTTTTAGCAATTAAACTTTTTTCCTTTCACAGAATGGTGTTTCTTTCTATTGATGTTCATAAGGTTTTAATATGATTTTACCTTGTACTGAGAAATTTTATATTTAAGATCTGAGGTTAGAATCACGGGATCACTCTTAGTCAATTTAAATACAAGAGAATCCTCAATCTCGAGTTAAAATTTCTGTTTAATGTCTCAAAAGTATTAGAAACCTCTATCACAGAAAAATGTATACTTCAGTAGAATTTACAGTAGGGGTTGGGAGAATTGTACATAGTTTAAAGCATATTTCATAGTTTTAAACGGTGTTAGAAAAAGCATTCCAGCCATTTAAGAGACCAGAGCATGATTTTTTTTTATGATAAGCTATGTGATAAGGAATTTTCAAATACCAGTGTTTTATTATGTTTAAGCTCCAGATCTTTTCTTACTGTTCATGGTGATTTATTTGTTGGTATATGAAAATGAGACACACCAGAAATTCTGACTAGTGATAGGAAGCAGAAACGGAGAGCCGCACTGTTAAGCTTTTACCAAATTACAGTTGGCACATGGATAAAGTGTGATTTTGGCCAATGTTTTCAGTCCTTCTTACAACCAAAGTTTGCTAACAACTGTCTGTATCTTTCCTTCTTTTTTCTCTCCCCATGTCTGGAGTTTGGGGAGAATGTAAATCATTTCATCTGAGGCTTTTTTCTCCCCTTTGGTCAACAGAAAACTCAAACATTTAAATTTGAATTCATGGGGTTACCTGTCTTTTTTAACAATTTATTTCTGGCTTTGATATTTTTAAAAAGATACAGTCCTTTAGAAAAGTAAAGTGTGTTGATCTTTCAAGAGTCCTATACTGAGCAATAAAAATTGATTTATGCTCTGTGATAACATCGTTAGGTTACATCATTGAACTGCAATATAAATTAACCTTATCACCAAAACCTTTGTGCAATCCTACTTTTCTTGATTCACAATATGAATCTGTTCTTGTTTTACCATTCTCATGGATAAGGAACTCTATACAGTAAACACACTTGTTATTAATGTGTATCTAGAACTGTGGAAAGAAAGAGAGAGGAAGGAAGGAAGGAAGTTGAGGGAGGGAGGGAGGGAGGGTAGGAGAGAAGGTGTTCGTTCCCAAAGTTGAGTCTAAAAAAGGGGGTCATTGCTGACCCCTGAGGGCAGTGTGTCCCCCCTACTCCTTGCCTACTCTTTCAACAATTTACAAATGTCTTCGATACTTTCACTGAGATGCCATGCTGGCTAGATTGGCCCACAGTTCAGAGAAGCTCAAATCAACTTCCTCGGAGCCCATGGTTACTGTCTGTCCTAGAGGTGGACATGCTTACCCATACTCATCTTGATTGGCAGGTTTTCTCTGCTTGCTGCTTCCACTAGATGTCTCCGGACTTCCATCACTGCCTCTTTGTGCTTGGTGCTCAGTAAGGCTTCCCACAGAGCTCTGGCAGCTGGGTCACTGCAATAAAACCACAAAAGAGCTTTAGAATAAATGTCTACTGGATAACGAGAAGAGTCAAAAGCAAAATAATTTCTTAAATATCCTTTCTGAGCACTAATATAGTCTTTCCTTCTGATAGGCTTTAAGTACTAAGATTAAATAAAGAATATCTAATCCACTTTACTCAGCACAAAATATTGAGAAATTAAGGAAATAATAAAATCAACACCCCCTTTTTTGGGGGGGCGAGGGCGGGAAGAAAAGCTACATTGTGTTATGAGAAGTGTGAGAAAAGTGTATGATAAATTGTTTTGAGATTTGCATTCAAAAATATTTCAGAGTATAATTCAACATTGCTAGAGTAACATATAAATGGTTTGTAAGCCCAAATTAAAAACATGTCTAAAAATGATTTATCAGTGATTATAAGCTTATATGTTTGAGATAGTATACTTGTCAGGGAAACACAAAGCAATCAGCAATGAGAATTCCTGTGTAAAAACTACTCAATAGACTTCCTAATGAATGGGTTTTGTACTGAATGAAAGTCAGGAATTAGGCTAAGTGACCGTGGCCTTAAGTAGCCCACTTTGGGCCTTAGGTTGTAAGGATGGCACTTCTGAAGCCTTTACAATTAACCGTTGATCCAGCACGAAGCACTGCATTATGCAGGGTCTCATCTGGGCTCACTTTTCCAACAGCCCTCTGTCTCACCCACCATGCTATGTCCAAATTATAAATGAGTACAGTGTTCTTTCCGGAAGATCTCTGCATGTAGCCAAGTATACACATTTGTAGTAACGCTTTAAAAACGGAGTATAAAAAAACAAAGCTGACGTCTGTCCCTTTCTAAGGACATTTTCCCTCCACTTAAAGTCCCACTAACACCTCCTACCATCCAGTGAGCAACAGTTTGAAAATGAATGCATTTTTTAGAGTTTAGTTTTAAAAGTTATATCTAACATGACATTAATTTAACTCGAAAGTTATACCTAATAAGGTGTATCTTTCAAGTTTGAATTTCATTTAGAATAATGGAATGATGTGTTGCAGCACTGAGTTTAATATCTGGCACACAATAATCTTTCATTTAGTAGTGCTGTTTTTATTACCATCTATTTTTTTCTGAGTGAACTGACATCACTGCCCAACATATTCTACTTGTTTTGCTCTAATCAAAACTGTCATCATTATAACTCAGCATCCAATATTCTAAGTTTAATCTGAATGAGCCAGTAAACTATATGCCAAGTGCTCATCTAAGTGGTTGCAACATAGATCAAAATGAGGCACACGCTCTCAATGACTTAGAGTCTGAAAGAAGAGGCTGGAAAATTCTCCCCCCCAAAAATGTGATAAGAAGCAGGTCCATGCTTGCATAGCTTTTTCTGGTAGCACAGAGCAAGGGCTCTAATCCTGGCTAGAAGGACAGGGACTCAAAGAATGATTTCCACTGGAAATGATGAGCAAGTACAGAGATACGTAAGCTCTGAAAGCAGCCACGGCAAGAAGTTGTAACTCAGTCTGGGAAGGAAAGCGATCAAGTCTTCAAGGATATAAAAATCTTTCTAAACAAGAAAACAAGAGGGAGAAGGATATTTCAGATATTTCATTTCAGTACAAAGTCCCACATACATGGCACTGAAGAGTACTGTTTTGCTCCATGCCTGGATGCAAGGGAGGGGCAGCAGAAGGAAGGGTAAAAGTAGAGGAAGGAGCTACTACATATGGCCCTGCGCTCCCTGCCAAGGCTTATCCTTCCGTAGGTGACAGGAAGCCAAGGAGTATGCAACTATTTCACATTCTGAAAAGAGCAGCATAGCTTAGCAGTAATGAAAATGGTCTTTATCATCATTCAAAACTAGGTCTATATCCTATGGGGCTTTGGGAAAGCTACATAATGTCCCCAGAACTCCAAAGGCAATAGAGAACCACTAAAGTATTCTGAGCAGGGGAGGTATACTCCCAGGTTCCCCAATATGGTCCACAATTGTTCCCCACCTTTTGTTCTCCAAAGCACCTCTCCCCAAGCCACACGGATTTCTCACATATTCTCAACTCAACACACAACTTCTAGAGTAGAACTTCACTGCCCTCCACTTTTCTATGAGAGTATGCATTTTGCTAATACAGAGTGTCTCCAAAATCACAGTAGGTTATGTAATACTGTGATTGGCCCATCGGATTAGTGTAGTGGTGAAAATGTGGGCTTTGGGGTCAGATAAAATCTGGGTTCAAACTCTGACCATTCTCCCCTTCACACCTAGCAACTACACAGCCTCTCTGATCTTCCTCAGGCACTCCAAGCACAGGGACCTCTTCTCCTTTGCCAGGAATGTTCTTCCTCTACAAATATCCCTCTCTCTCTTCCAGCGTCTGCTAAAACATTGCCTTATCAGAGAGGTTCCCCCTTACTATCCCATATAAAGAAGTAACGACAGCCCATCTGGGTACCTTACCCTGGCACTCCTCCCCCTTCCTGGGCCTTACTGTTCTACATAATCTTTATTATCAACTGACTGAGCATATGCTTCCATGTTTATCTGTTTGTTGTCTATCTCCCTCCCAGAAGGTAAGGTCCTTCTCAGAAAGTAGGTCCTTGTTTTACTCATTGCTAAGTCCCCACTCCCTAGAACGGTGCCAGGCTCCATGGTAGTTATACTCAATAAATACTGAATAAATGAATGAATAACACTTGCTAGTTGTACAACCGTGTGCATATAATTGTTTCCCTCCATTTTCTCATCCGTGAGAGGGTTAAATATGATAATGCACATAAAGCACTTTCCTGATTCACAATTATTGTTATGGTTGTTGACTACTGCTATGATACTGTCAATGCGATCAAGGGTTTGTAATATATTCAGCTACTTCACTTAATGACACTGAGTATTTTTTTCATACAATCCTGATTTGTTCATATGTATTAAAGTCACATGGGGCTTATACACTCTGGCTGTTTTCTATTGAAACATTTTATAAGAAATACATAAGGTTTCCATGATCTCTAACACTGATGCAGAGTCAGGTCATGTTTCCTTGAAAATTGTTTTGCTGATATAAACAATTCTGATTGTCTAGATATGTGTGACAGTTTCTAATGTTTCTTCCTGAACAAAACAGTTTCCTAAACACACCAAACTGACCCCCACGTCATACATGGTCATTTTAAGTTTACCAAGTTAACATGCATGAACAAATTCTGGCTCTCCGAATGACTGGCACTAAAGGGGATCAAATTGTACTTACTGGCTGCTCTGCTGTGTCCTGCACCCACTTCTTCTCCAAGTCACTCTGTTACTGCTGCGTTGTAGTTTGCACACTTACTCTTATGTCAGCATCTGAGTTGAGTGTGGGAGTTAATCACTGCCTTTCTTTAATATGCTCATAAAAATTGATCCAATAGACATTTCACACTATTGAAGTTTCATATGAAATCAATTCCTGATGTCAAATTTTGTAAGTCAAGAGAAGTTAATTAAAATCCACACTATAATCTTAACAGTGTATTTTGTGCAAATCTTTATCCTTTCCAACTGTGCAAATGTTCTATTTTCCTAATGATGGAATAAGCAATACACAGAGTGCTATCACAACAAGTGTAATAGACTAGTGGTAGGCAGTACTGTAGAAGCACGCGTTCTGGAACCAAACAATAAAGGGTCTGGTTCTACTCGTTAGCCCAGGAGAGTTACATAATCTCTCTATACATGTTTCCTCCTCCATTAACTTGGGGATGGTAATAGTACCTAGTCAGCGGATTATTATGAGAATTGAAGGTGTTAATATATCTAGAGCACCTAGAACAATGCCTGACACGTACGAAGCGTTCAATAAACATAGCAGTAGCAACAGCAGTGGTAGTAATAAGAGAAAAATCAAAGGTCAGAATTTTCTCATAAGATATAGAAGAAAGCCTGTTTTGGAAGTACATTAGTCTTTTCCATCTATTTGTATACATGTATGGATAAACACTGCCAGTAGCTTCATTTTCTAATATGAATAGTTCAACAATACATAATACAGAATTCATGATACACACTGAAATACTGAAAACTCCAACTCAAGCAATCCTCCTATATATGACATGCTGATGTAAAGAATTTTGATTTTCAGGAATAAAATAAGAAACTTTTCTATAGATTACCTCAAGACTTACAGCTATAGGAAGCAAAATTTTTTAAAACAAATAATCCAGTTAAAAAATAGGCAGAAACACGAATAGACGTTTTTCCAAAGAAGACATGTGGATGGCCAACAGACACATGAAAAGAGGCTCAACATCACTCATCATCAGGGAAATACAAATCAAAACTATGATGAGATACCACTTTACACCTGTCAGAATGGCTAAAATTAAGGAAGGTTTTTAAGCAATGACTTCTATGCCAGCTTCTTGTCTCATTAATTATACTGAAATTCTGCAAACTGCACACAACAGGATATTTTAAAACTAGAATTGTTACTTTTATGAAGAGTTCAGATTCCATAAATATTTCCAGACTGACATAAAGTGGATGTATGACGTTTGGGGTAGAGGTGAACATTAGAGATGGTAGTAAATTAATCATCTTTACATCTTCAGTAGGACACTACCTCACCCAACACAAACACATGAAAATCTGTTTTTCATTTTTGAAGGCACCTAAAGAAAATTTTATAATATGCCTGAGAAAAACACTACAGCTTCAAATAAATCAAACTGCTATTAGATCCTACTCATACCTAATCTAAACCCTTTATGCTAAACTATAAACCTACCTCATCTTGCTTAGTCTTTTGTCTTAAATTCAGCAACAGCTGGGCAACATCATTTTAATAATCAGACCCACCCCAAAACAGCTTGTTTCTTTATTTCACGGTCAACTTAAGACAGATTTTTGAAAGGTAAATAAAATATAATATTTAAAAATACTTTTAAATACCACCACTACCTTCTCTTTTAGAAGCATTTAGGAATCTACAAAACAATTTCTTATGTCTCATTTGATCCTCACATCATGAGCTAAGCCATGATCGTTGCCCCAATTTAAAGAGCCTCAGAGAAGCCAAATGACTTACTTAAGTACACTCAACCTGTAAGTGGCAAAACCAGGACTCACCCCCAGACAACTGGCTTCTGAGCTCAGTTATCTTTCTACTAAACCTTGCCATGCCTGTATTATGCAAATCATCAAAGAGAATCGATTGCATAGAATGTCAGTAATTTTAAAGCCTTCATGTTGGTTTTCTTTTTTAATCCTTAATATATCTTCTATTATCCTTTTAAGTTTATATGTGGGCCTCACATAAGATAGAATGGAATAGAGTGAAGAGTGAAGTAGATCCATATTACCTCACGAAGCAAGAAAAGTTTGCTCTCAGGATTTGGCACTTTTTGTTTTAAACAATATCACAGGTGGAAGGAGAAGATGGTGGAGGAGTAGGGGACCCTAATTTCATCTGATCCCTAGAATTCTGCTAGAGAGCTATCAAACCTGTGAACTCAACCAGAGATCTAAGACAAGAATTACTGCAATTCTACAAATAGAAAAGCGACCCCTTTTGGCAAGGTAGGAGATACAGAGAAGTGACCCCAAGGCGATATATGGGAAGATAAATCGCAGTAGGAGGAAGCCTCCCTAAGCAAGCTACCAGAAAGTGATAGAGCAGTGGAGCACAAATTCAGAACTTTTTTTTTTTTTAATTTTTTTTTTAAAGATTTTATTTATTTGACAGAGAGAGACAGCGAGAGAGGGAACACAAGCAGGGGGAGTGGGAGAGGGAGAAGCAGGCCTCCCACAGAGCAGGGAGCCCAATGCGGGGCTCGATCCCAGGACCCTGAGACCATGACCTGAGCCGAAGGCAGTCGCCTACCGACTGAGCCATCCAGGCGCCCCAACAAATTCAGAACTTTTAGAAATCTGCTCTGGTGAGGGACGTCTCTGCCTGAAAGATGCTCAGGAGGCGAAGTGGGGCAGAATGCTAGGTGTGACAGTGTAGTCTCAGGATCCCCGGGGTTACAGAAAGAACAGGATTGCCTGAGCATGGCAGAGTTCGCAGGCATCAGAGCAGGGAAGCTGGCTGCCATCAGCGAGCCCAGGAGTGGGCTCTCAGCTCAGTGTTGCCATCAACAGTCAGGCTACCACCCAGCAAATGGCAGAACGAGGTGAGACCCTCCTTCCTTCCCCCAGGAGGAGCAGTATGGGTGCGAGGTGCAGGAGGCTGCAAAGTGTGCAGACTCCAAACAGGGTCAGGTGCCTGAGATAAAAAATGTTTGGTCACGGGCTGGGTGAACATGGTGCAGATGGAAACCAGGGAGACAGAAGTGATTGACTGCTTTTCCCTGAGGGCACACTGAGGAGTGGGGCTAAGATCTTTCAGCTCTGGGGCTGGATATTGGGGATGAGGCCATTTTTATTTTTATCCTCTAAAGGAGCACAGAAAGCCTTCAGGAAACAAAAGCCACATAGAGCAATCTGGAGCCGCTTACTTAGCCTGACCCCTGGCAAGGGCAGTGCAGTTCTGCCTGGGGCAAAGAAACCTGAGATTCAGTGCAACAGGCCCCTCCCCCAGAAGATCAGCAGGAACATCCAGCTGGCTAAGACCAAGTTTACCGATCAATGAGAACTACAAAACTCCAGCACTAGGGGAAAATAGAATATAGAATTCAGGGTTTCTTCTCATGATTCTTTAGTCTTTCAATTTTAATTTTTTTTCTTATTCCTTTTCAACTAATTTATTTCACCAACTCTTTTCTTTCTTTCTTTTTTTTAAGATTTTATTTATTTGACAGAGAGAGAGATCACAAGTAGGCAGATAGGCAGGCAGAGGGAGAGGGAGAAGCAGGCTCCCCACTGAGCACCCCCAGATGCGGGGCTCGATCCCAGGACGCTGGGTTCATGACCTGGGCTGAAGGCAGACACTTAACCGACTGAGCCACCCGGGCACCCCACCAACTCTTTTCTAAGTCTTTTTTAATTGTCATTTTTGAAATTACATTCTATTCTTTAATTGTATTTAATTTTATTTTTGTATATGTACAAGTTTTCTTTCTTTATAATTTTGGTATGTAGTTTCTTCTAACAAACAGGACAAAATACACCCAGAATAGAGTGTATTGCTCTACTCTGTTCATCTGTCTGGTTATATTCTTTCTTTTTTTCTAAGTCCTTTTTAATTTTCATTTTTACAGTTATATTCTATCCTTTCGTTTTATTTAATTATATATATATATATATATATATATATATATATATATATATATATATATATATGAATTTTTCTTTCTTTACAATTTTGGGATCTAGTTTTCTAACAGACCAAAATACACTCAGGATCTAGTGTATTTAGTGTATTGCTTTGTTCTGTTCACCTGTCAGATTATGTTCTCTCTCTTTTTTTTTTCTTCTCGGTTTCTGGTCTCTTCTGATGTGTTTAGTGTATAATTCTCTGGGGTCATTGTTGCTATTTAGTATTTTCTTCTCTCATTCATCTATTCTTCCCTGGACAGAATGACAAGATGGAAAAACTCCCCTCAAAAAAAGAGAACAAGAGGTACTACTGACTGCCAGAGACCTAATCAGTATGAATAAAAGATGATGGAACCAGGATTCAGATTAACGATTATAAACACACTAGCTGGGTTTGAAAAAAGTTTAGAAGACACTAGAGAATCCCTTTCTGGAGAAATAAAAGAACTAAAATCTAATCAGGTCAAAATCAAAAAGGCTATTAATGAGATGCAATAAAAAATGGAGGCTCTAACTGCTAGGATAAATGAGGCAGAAGAGAGAATTAGTGATACAGATGACAAAATGACGGAGAATAAAGAAGCTGAGAATGAGAGAGAGAACTCCTGATCTCAAGGGGAGAATTTCAGAGATAAGTGATACCATAAAGTGAAACAATATTAGAATAATTGCAATCCAAGAAGAAGAGGAAAGAGAGAGAGAGTGGGGGGGAAAAGTATATTGGAGCAAATTATAGCTGACAATTTCTTTAATCTGGAGAAGGAAACAGGCATTCAAGTCCAGGATGCACAGAGAACTCCCCTCAAAATCAATAAAAATAGGTCAACACCTCGACATATAATAATGAAGCTTGCAAATTTCAGAGACAAAGAGCAAATCCTGACAGCAGCTCAGGACAACGGGTACTTAATCTACAAGGGTAGAAACATAAGACTGGCAGCACACCTATCCACAGAAACCTGGCAGGCCAGAAAGGACTGGCATGATATATTAGGGTGCTAAATGAGGAAAAATATGCACCCAAGAATACTTTACCCAGCAAGGCTGTCATTCAGAATAGAAGGAGAGATAAAAAGCTTCTAGGACAAACAGAAACTAAAATAATTTGTGATCACTAAAGCAGCCCTGTAAGAAATATTAAAGGGGATGCTGCAAGCGAAGAGAGAGACCAAAAGTAACACAGGCCAGAAAGGAAGAGAGAGAATATACAGAAACAGTGACTTTACAGGTAATAAAATGACACTAAATTCATATCTTTCAATAGTTACTCTTAATATAAATGGGCTAAATGCCCTAATCAAACGACACAGGGTATCAGATTGGATAAAAAACCAAGACCCGGGGCGCCTGGGTGGCTCAGTTGGTTAAGCGGCAGCCTTCGGCTCAGGTTATGATCCCAGGGTCCTGGGATCGAGCCCTGTATCAGGCTCCCTGCTCAGCGGGGGGCCTGCTTCTCCCTCTCCCTCTGCCTGCCTCTCTGCCTACTTGTTCTCTCTCTCTATCTCTCTGTCAAATAAATAAATAAAATCTTTAAAAAAAAACAAAAAAACAAAACAACAAAACAAAAAACCAAGACCCATCCATAAGCTGTCTGCAAGAGACTCATTTTAGACCCAAAGACACCTCCAGATTGAAAGTGAAGGGGTGGAAAACCATTTATCATGCTAACGGACATCAAAAGAAAGCTGGAGTGGCAATCCTTATAACATCCAAATTAGATTGTATACCAAAGACTGTAATAAGAGATGAGGAAGGACACTATATCATAATTAAAGGGTCTATCCAACAAGAATTGTAAATTCTTGTACAATGCGGGGCATTGTTGTACATTTTGTACAATGTACAAAATTGTACAAAAAATTGTACAATTTTACAAAAAATTGTAAATATTTATGCTCCTGACATGGGAGCAGCCAATTATATAAACCAATTAATAACAGAACTAAGGAAACACATTGATAATAACACAATAATAGTAGGGGACTTTAACACCCCACTCACAGCAATGGACAGATCATCTAAGCAGAAGATCAACAAGGAAACAAGGGCTTTGAATGATACACTGGACCAGATGGACTTCAAAGACATATTCAGAGCATCTCATCCTAAAGCAACAGAATACACATTCTTCTCGAATGCACATGAAACATTCTCCAGAACAGATCACATACTGGGTCAGAAATCAGGTCTCAACCGGTACCAAAATATTAGGATCATTCAGTGCATATTTTCAGACCACAATGCTTTGAAACTTGAACTCAATCACAAGAGGAAATTTGGAAAGAACTCAAGTACATGGAGGTTAAAGAGCATCCTATTAAAGAATGAATGGGTCAACCAGGAAATAAAAGAAGAATTTAAAACATTCTTGGAAACAGGGGCGCCTGGGTGGCTCAAATGGTTAAGTGCCTGCCTTTGGTTCAGGTCATGATTTAAAACATTCTGGGATCAAGCCCCACATCAGGCTCCCTGCTCAGTGGGGAGCCTGCTTCTCCCTCTCCTCCTGCTCCCGCTGCTTGTGCTCTCTTGCGCTCTCTGTCAAACAAATAAAATCTTTAAAAATAATTTTTGGAAACAAATGAAAATGAAAACACAACTGTTCAAACCCTTTGGGAGGCAGCAAAGGCAGTCCTAAGAGGGAAGTATATAGCAATACAAGCCTTTCTCAAGAAACAAGAAAGGTTTCAAATACACAACCTAACCTTACACCATAAGGAGCTGGAGAAAGAACAGCAAATAAAGCCTAGATGCAATAGAGAAGAGAATTAGTAAAGATTAGAGCAGAAATCAATGAAATAGAAACCAAAAGAACAGTAGAATAGATCAACAAAACTAGGAGCTGGTACTTTGTAAGAATTAATAAGACTGATAAACCCCTGGCCAGACTTATCAAAAAGAAAAGAGAAAGGACCCAAATAAATAAAATCATTAATGCAAGAGGAGATATCACAACCAACACCAAAGAAATACAATTATAAGAACATATTATGAGCAACTACATGCCCAGAAATTAGGCAGTTGGTAAGAAATGGATGCATTCCTAGAAATGTAAAAGCTACGAAAACTAAAACAGGAAGAAACAAACCTGAACAGACTCATAACCAGCAAGGAAATTAAAGCACTAATCAAAAATCTCCCAACAAAAAATAGTCTAAGGCAGATGGCTTATCAGGGGAATTCTACCAAACATTTAAAGATACCTATTCCTCTGAAGCTGTTTCAAAAAACAGAAATGGAAGGAAAACTTTCCAACCTTTCTATGAGGCCAGCATCACCTTGATCCCAAAACCACACAAAGACCCCACCAAAAAGGAAAATTACAGACCAATATCCCTGAATAATGTGGATGTAAAAATTCTCACCAAGATACTAGCCAATAGGATCCAACAGTACATTAAAAGGATTATTCACCACAACCAAGTGGGATTTATTCCTGGGCTACAAGGGTGGTTCAACACCTGCAAATCAATCAGTGTAATACACCACATTATTAAAAGAAAGGACAAGAACCATATGATCCTCTCAATGTATTTAGAAAATGCATTTGACAAAGTACAGCATCCTTTCTTGATCAAAACTTTACAGTGTAGGGATGGAGGGAACATACCTCAATATCATAAAAGCCATATATGAAAACCCCACAGTGAATTTCATTCTCAATGGGGAAAAACTGAAAGCTTTTACCCTAAGGTCAGGAACATGGCAGGGATGTCCACTATCACCAGTGCCGTTCAACACAGTACTAGAAGTCCTAGCCTCAGCAATCAGACAACAAAAAGAAATAAAAGGCATCTGAACTGGCAAAGGAGAAGTCAAACTCTCACTCTTTGCCAGAAGACATGATACTCTATGTGGAAAACCCAAAGACTTCACTAAAAAATTTCTAGATCTCATACAGGAATTCAGCAAAGTGGCAGGATATAAAATCAATGCACAGAAACCTGTTGCATTTCTATACACTAATAATGAGACAGAAGAAAGAGAAATTAAGGAGTCGATCCCATTTACAATTGCACCAAAAACCATAAGATACCTAGGAATAAACCTAACTAAAGAGGCAAAGGATCTATACTCAGAAAACTATAGAATACTCATGAAAGAAATTGAGAAGGACACAAAGAAATGGAAAAACGTTCCATGCCCATGGACTGGAAGAACAAATATTGTTAAAACGTCTATTCTACCTACAGCAAGCTATATAGTCAATGCTGTCCCTATAAAAATACCATCAACTTTTTTTCAGAGAGCTGGAACAAATAATCCTAAAATTTGTATGGAAACAGAAGAGACCCTGAATAGCCAGAGGAATGTTGAAAAAGAAAACCAACACTGGTCGCATCACAATTCCAGACTTCAAACTCTATTACAAAGCTATAATCATCAAGACAGTATGGTAGTGGCACAAAAACAGACACATAGATCAATGGACCAAAATAGAGAACCCAGAAATGGACTCTCTATGGTCAACTAATCTTCGACAAAGCAGGAAAGAATATCCAATGGAAAAAAGACAGTCTCTTCAACAAATGGTGTTGGGAAAATTGGAGAGCTACATGCAGAAAAATGAAACGACTATTTTCGTGCATCATACACAAAAATAGACTCAAAATGGATGAAAGACCTAAATGTGAGACAGGAATCCATCAAAATCCTCGAGAACACAGGCAACAACCTCTTTGACATCAGCCACAGCAACTTCTTGCTAGACACATCTCCACAGGCAAGGGAAACAAAGGCAAAAATGAACCATTGGGACTTCATCAAGATAAAAAGCTTTTGTTCAGCAAAGGAAACAGTCGACAAAACCAAAAGACAACCAATAGAATGAGAGAAGATATTTGCAAATGTCTTATCAGATAAAGGGTTAGTATCCAAAATCTATAAAGAACTTCTCAAACTCAACACCCAAAGAACAAATAATCCAGTCAAGAAATGTACAGAAGACATGAACAGACATTTCTCCAAAGAAGATTACAAATGGCCAACAGACACATGAAAAAGTGCTCAACGTCACTCAGCATTAGGGAAATACAAATCAAAACCACAAGAGATACCACCTCACACTGGTCAGATTGGCTAAAATTAACCACTCAGGAAACAACACATGTTGTTAAGAATGCAGAGAAAGGGGAACCCTCTTACACTGTTGGTAGGAATGCAAACTGATGCAGCCACTCTGAAAAACAGCATGAAGGTTCCTCAAAAGGCTGAAAATAGAGCTACCCTATGACCCAGCAATTGCACCACTGGGTATTTACCCCAAAGATACAAATGTAGTGATTCAAAAGGGCACATGCACCCCAATGTTCACAGCAGCAATGTCCACAATAGCCAAAATATGGGAAGAGCCCAGATGTCCTTCAACAGATGAATGGATAAAGAAGATATGGTGTATATATACCATGGAATATTACTCAGCCTTCAAAAATAAATGAAATCTTGGAGGCACCTGGGTGGCTCAGTCGGTTAAGTGTCTGCCTTCAGCTCAGGTCATGATCCCAGGGTCCTGGGATGAAGCCCCACATACAGCTCCCTGCATGGTGGAGAGCCTGCTTCTGCCCCTCCCCCTGCTCATGCTCTCTCTTTCTCTGTCTTAAATAAATAAATAAAATCTTTAAAAAAATGAAATCTTGCCATTTGCAATGACATGGATGGAACCAGAGGGTATTATGCTAAGCAAAATAAGTAATTCAGAGAAGACAATTATGATATGATCTCACTGGTATGTGCAATTTAAAAAACAAAACAGAGGATCCTAGGGGAAGAGAGAAAAAAATAAAACAAGATGAAATCAGAGAGGGAGACAAACCATAAGAGACTCTTAAGCACAGGAAACAAACTGAAGGTTGCTGGAGGGGAGAGAGGTGGCGAGATGGGGTAACTGGGTGATGGGCATTAAGGAGGGCACGTGATGTAATGAGCACTGGGTATTATATAAGACTGATGAATCAATGAACTCTACTTCTGAAACTGGTAATACATTATACATTAATTGAATTTAAATAAAAACAAACAAATTTAAAAAAAAGACTGACGAATCACTGAACTCTACCTCTGAAACTAATAATACACTATATGTTAATTAATTGAATTTAAATTTTAAAAATTTTAAAAATTAAAAAAAAAACAATGGATATTATTCCCCTTGTAGGTCACCCATAGCATTGACAGTCACTTTGCTACACAACTGCAATCATTTTCCAATTTTTTCAGCTTTCTTTAAATGTTTCCCTCCATGACTTTGCTGAATTTTAAATCTTTCTGAATAATATATTTTATATAATTGAAAAGGTAAAAAACTAAAGTCTAAATTGCCCTGATGTATTACTTATAACCTAGCTTTTATCTGCTGTTCATTATATCCTTGGGAAGAGAGTAGGAGAAATGGCCTCTAGCTATTTGACCACTGATAAAACTGAGACAAAATGAAGTCACTTGCCTAAAATCCATTGTTAATAAGAAAGGAGGCAAGGTTTAGAGCTTGGGGCCACCACTCAAAGGGCTATGGGCTGCTTTTGTGATCTTGGGTAATTCAATTAATCTTTCTTATTATTTTCGTTTGTTGAGAACTATGTCATAGGCAATATGACTATATTATCTCATTGAGTAACAACCCTCCAGGATAAGTATCATTGCCTCATTTCATAAGTAAGAAAGCTGATTCTTAAAGAGATGAAATAACCTGCCCAAATCACATAGCCAATAAGTACAGATTTGAACCCAGGTCCCTATGAACTCCAAAATCCATTTACTAACCATGCACGATTCTACACCATTCTATAAAATAAAAGGCTTGAACTAGAACACTAATATTTGAGATTCCTTGGATTTCTAACAAGCTAATTTTCATATGGTTTCCATTATGCCCTGGTACTCTAAGTTCACAGATATCAATTTTTTTAAAAAGATTTATTTATTTGAGATAGAGAGAGTGAGCAAGCAGGGGGAGGGGCAGAGGGAGAGGGAGAGAATCCTCAAGCGGACTCCCCAGTGAGTGTGGAACCCCACGTGGGCTCCATCCCAGGACCCTGAGATCCTGACCTGCGCCAAAATCCAGAGTTGGCTGCTTAACCGACTAAGCCACCCAAGCGCTCCCACAGGTATCAATTTGATTAACTTTGTGACATTCAGTAATAGGTGAATATTCCATGCTGTTATTTCTTTTATTAAAACCCCTTTCTTTCTCCCAAATCCAGTGATAGTAATAAAAAGTTAACAAAATAACATTCCCAACAACTTGTAGAATTTATTAAACAATTTCTATCCCTTTCTCTGTTTTTAAAGTCAAGTTTTTCAATGAGATAAATTTTATTTCATTGTAGCTACCAGAAAACAATTTTGTTTCAATAGATTCATTGAAGTATACAACATAAGGCAAAATATTTGTCCTATGAAAAGATCCATTTTATTATGATGAAATTTAATTAGTTTCAATATTGCTAGTAACTACATAAAATGTCAAATACATATAAAATGTATGCTCTTTTTTGATTAACTGATTATCTTGTATCTTGTAGTATCTTAAAAATTAAACTATTTGTCATGTTTGAAGAAGACTAAAAACCAACAATATACACATAATAATAACCTGCTAGAATTAGCTCTTCTAAGTGTCAGGAGACTTCTGTACATGAAGATATGTTCCTTTCAGTTAATTCCTGGCTCTTTATTCACCAGAATTACTCAACTGTAAATGAAATCTTAGAAGCTGCCTTGGCTTGGCATGTATAAGATGTCGAATGCAGTCTGCTAGAACCTAACAGGAAATATTCATCACCAAAGAAAATATAAAGAGGACAGCATTAATTTTTCAGAGATGGCTGAATGCTGAATCATGCTGCTACTTCAATCAAGTGGAAGGCATGCAATTAGGAAACTAAGGCTGAAATGTGAATGCACACCATTATCTTGTGACTAACCTCAGAGAAATGGCTTCTTCATGGCATGCACGGAAGTTATGCTCATTCACAGGATTTGCAGTAATAGTCACAGTATTCCAAGAGAAATACAATGATAACAGCTACAACAACCACAAAGCATTATCAACTAAATTTAAACATAGAGCAATCTGAGTCCCAGTTCTCCACAGCAGGGAATAATGGCTTCCATCAGTGGTGAGCTTAATGAGATCTGAAGGTAGGTTTGTTCATTAAATTATTCACAGAGCTTTCAAAAGTCATCTTTCCTCTTGACTACTTTTTTAAACAATTACCTCATATTTAACAAAATTATCTGTTAACCTTCATCTCAATACGAGAGAAAGCAGTTAAACACAGAAAGATATATGAGGTAGACCCTTGGCACTGGAAAGCAGTCCTTCACCCATTCTTTCTTTCAGAATAGAAGCCCTTCCTGTGGGCCAACCACAGCTGCAAGTGGGCCCTGCCCTCATGGAGCTAGCAATCTGGCAAGGAAGCTGGAACTGAGCATGCTCCTGCAGAGATGACAAAGTAGAGAATGGGAGCTCGGGAGAGTGCAACACCTAACCTGGTCTGGGTGTGGAGGTGGCAGGCAGACGGTGGCTGAGGATATGAGAGCAAGCCCCAAAAGAGGAGTAGGAGTTGGCCAGTTAAAGACTGGAACAAGAGATGCCCTTCAACAGATGAATGGATAAAGAAGATGTGGTCCATATATACAATGAAATATTACTCAGCCATCAGAAAGGATGAACACCCATCATTTGCATTGACATGGATGGAACTAGAGGGGATTATGCTAAGTGAAATAAGTCAAGCAGAGAAACACAATTATCATATGGTTTCACTCATATGTGGACATAAGGAATAGAGCAGAGGACCACAGGGGAAGGGAGTAAAAACTGAATGGGAAGAAATCAGAGAGTGAGGCAAATCATGAGAGACTCTGGACTCCAGGAAACAAACTGAGGGTTAAAGAAGGGAGGGGAGTGGGGAGATGAGGTAACCGGGTGATGGATATTAAGGAGGGCACGTGTGGGGATGAGCACTGGGTGTTATACACAACTAATGAATCGTTGAACACTACATCAAAAACTAATGATGTACTATATGCTGGCTAACTGAATGTTAAAAAAAAAAAAAAAGACTGGAGCAATAGCAATCCAGGCAGGAGCAACAGTATGGGCAAGAGTCCTGAGAAGAGAATTTGAGACCTTTTCAAGGAAATGAGACGTATGAATGGAGCATAAAGATGTAATATGCCACTGTCCTTCAGCTTATGTCAAATCTTACCCAAGCCCTATAACCCACATTAGGATTGTAGACTTTCTTCCATAGGCAATTGAAGGGTCTTCAGCAACAGACTGACCTGATCACATTTGCATTAAAAAGATCACTCACTGTAGAGAATGGATCTGAGTTCTGGATGAGAGGCTACTACATAGTCCAAGCAAGAACTGAGGATGGATTGAACTAGAGAGATTTCCTAAAACTATCAGATCACATCATTCCCCTTCTCAAAGCCCTTCCATGCTTCCCACTACCATTACACTAAAATCCAAGTTCCTTATTTATGTACAACTTCATCTCTTACCTTCCCAGCTTCATCCATTAGGCTTCAGTCACATTGGCCTGATTTCAGCCCCTTGAATGGGTCAAAACGTATTCCCAACTCAGGCCTTTGCATTTGCTATTCCTTTGCCTACAGCCTTCTTCCAGATGTTTACTAACAAGGTCTCATTCATTCAACAGACATTTATTAAACACCTACCAAATGCTAGTTCTCTTCTAGGTACCACTCAAGGTTTCACTTCTTGACCACTCTGGCTAATGTAGCCTTTTTCTTTTTTTTTTTTTAAGATTTTATTTTTAAGTAATCTCCACACCCAACATGGGGCTCAAACTCACAACTCCGAGATCAAGAGTTGCCTGCTCCACCAACTGAGCCAGCCAGGTAACCCGCTAATGTGGCACTTCTTATTCCAAATCCCACTTGCCCTATTTTATTTCATTTATAGCACTTGTCATCAACTCAAATTATGTGTTATTAAAGAGAATTTGTTTTCATGAATTGGAAGAGGTCACGGGGTATTAAGAACAGAAGCATTCTAGCTTTATCAGAATGTCAGCATCCTGGGCCCATGGGTGGCAGTGCACTCAGACCACCAACACCCTGGCCATAGACTGTGCCAGGCACTAGAGGTGCAACAATGTACAAGGGTGAACAAGTCAGACACAGACCTTCTCTTAGCAAGCTTCCTAAGTCTGGACATTAAACTAGTAATTTTAAGATAATACACTATGAGCTGATATAGGAAATAAAAGTACTATCACTGGAAGCAAAGATAAAAATGAGGGTGGGGCATAAGAAAGAGCAACATGTAGAATGACCAAAAGGTGGGACAGCATTAGTCTGAGGATCTGAAAGAAGTCTAGTGTAGCTGCGGCCAAGAGTGTGAGCCTATAGGAAAGAAGGGAAGGAAGGAACAGGAAAAGACAAAGATGAAGGCTGAAAAACTATCAGGGAGCAGATCTAAGAAGGCTTTCTAAAACAAATTAAAAATGGTAGTCTTGGGGTGCCTGGGTGGCTCAGTTGGTTGAGCGACTGCCTCCAGCTTGGGTCATGATCCTGGGGTCCTGGGATCGAGCCCCACATCGGGCTCTCTGCTCAGCGGCGAGTCTGCTTCTCCCTCTCCAGAGTTCTGTGATCTTTCTCGCTTTCACTCTCTCTCAAATAAATAAATAAAATCTTAAAAAAAAAAAAAAAAAGGGTAGTCTTTACCCAGAGTGCAATGGAGAGCCATTAAAGGATTTTTACCAGGGGAGGGTTAGAATCAGATGTAATACTACTCACACTGCTGAATATGGCGCCTGGGTGGCTCAGTCGTTAAGCGTCTGCCTTTGGCTCAGGTCATGATCCCAGGGTCCTGGGATCAAGTCCCACATCGGACTCCCTGCTCGGCGGGAAGCCTGCTTCTCCCTCACCTACTCCCCCTGCTTGTGTTCCCTCTCTCGCTGTCTCTCTCTCTGTTGAAAAATAAATGGAATCTTTAAAAAAAAAAAAAAAAGAATATATGTATGTATGTGTGTGTATGTATGTATGTATACACATGTATGTGTGTGTATATATATATATGTATGCATGTATATAGATATATATGTGTGTCTGTGTGTGTGTGTATATATATATATATATATATATATATATATATACACATACATATATATACAGTGCCAGTCATAAAAATAACCCCAAATAGACTCTAAAACTATAATGCTTTCAAAGTATGAAGATAAAATATAATTTTAATGGAAATATAATTCATCCATTTCTTCTTATTAGAGGTTCTTACGTTGGGTTTCGTTCATTTTGTAACAAGTATAAGTTCCTACTATGCACAGGCCCTATTCTTGGGTAACAGGATACAGCAGTGAACAAACAACAGACATGAAGCCACTGTCCTCATGTCATTCCTGTTCTGGACTTTATTTTCTGAACACAGCACATGGAAATCATAAAGGAAAAGGAATTCAAATCAAAGGTTTCTTAGAAATCAACCAGTATGCTTCACTTTTACAGAGAAGGAAACTGTGACTATGAGACATTAAGTACCTTGTTCAAGGTCCTGAGGTTTTGGTGGAAAAGCAGTTATGCCACAATAGTGACTAGAAAATAAAAACAGCACAAAAGCTGCTCAAGGACACCGAAAACAATCACATCAACAGAAACAGTCTCTCATGGTTTAACAACTGAAAGGAGACTGTTTTAATGAGTCTTTGTATCTGCTGTTACATTTGTTAAAGAATCTTCTCATAACTACCAAACACATTATTGAAAAGATAACTTCAAAATGTTTAACTCAAATATCACCTTGGAGTACATTTGGGGGGCAAAGCAGAGTAGAAGAGAAAGAACAGGAACCCTGATGCAGCTCACACTTGGAGCAAGTCACTGGTATCTACCCCTCAAGTCTCATTGATACCATTATCTCTTATGCTACAGAAAAGTGATTTTCATTATTCGCTCAACAAGAATAAAGCACTATACAAATTTAGTTTTTATTGTTCTGAGGAAAAACCCTCATTTTAAAAGCATGAATAAATGTATTGTCTCTTATAAATTTTTCATTAACATAATAATCTTATTGTGACTTACATACTTTTGGTTTGGTATTCAAAAACAACAAACGTCCTAAAAAATGCACGTTCCTTCTGTATCAATCCACAGCTAATAGAAAATGATCCCAGGTCCTGGCGCCCCAGAAAACAGTATTTAAACACCAGTGTCAAAAATAAATAAAGAGGGGAGGCTGGGTGGCTCGGTTGGTTAAGCATCTGCCTTGGGCCACGTCATGATCCCAGAGTCCTGGGTTGGAGCCCTGCATGGGGCTCCCTGTGCATCTGGGAGCCTGCTTCTCCCTCTCTCTCTGCCCCTCCCCCTGCTCATTTTCTCTCTCTCTCTCTCTCAAATAAATAAATAAAATCTTTAAAATAAATAAGTAAAGACCATAATAGAAGGGGGGGGAGAATGGACCAGAACATACAGACTGTTTAACTATCATATAAAATAAGTGGGGGTAATTGAACTTCATTTCAGCGCAGATAAACATTTTTTATTCGTATCTGTATCAGCTCATTACCGATAATACAATGATCAACATAAACTTACTCAAAATTTCTTTATAGTGAACAATAAAGCACAGGAAAGACTTTTCATATGGATTCCTAATGCATAAACAGATTAACTCAACATGAGGATTTTATTTATTTTTATTTATTTTAATAATTTTTAAAAGATTATTTATTTATTTATTTATTTATTTATTTATTTATTTATTTGAGAGAGAGAGAGGAAGTGGGGAGAGGGTTAAAGGGAGAGGGAGACAGAATCTCAAGCAGACCCCACATTGAGTACAGAGCCCCACACAGAATTCGATGCCACCACCCTGACATCATGACCTGAGCTGAAATCAAGAGTTGGATGCTTAACCAACTCAGCCACCCAGGCGCCCCTCACTATGAGGATTTTAAATTACTAACACAATTAGATTACTTAACAACCAAACACGTATCCCCTCTATGCACATTTTTCTGACTGTGGGGATATACCTCAAGTTCCTGTAGGTTACTTTCATGACACATTCCACAGGCCAGCACTTGGCTCCACTGGGGAACTCTACCTTGGACTGGACCACATTTGTATGTATTGGCTTGAATTCAAAACTTGGAAAGCTAAAGATTAGTTCATGTGGCAAGAAACTCTAAGATAAAGAGTTAGTGACAGTTTTATAGATGCTCTTAGAAACAAACTCATCTAGTCCTTTATCCCTTCCCTCACTCCACTCTATGAAGAAGGCTCATTTCAAAATCAGCATACCCTTTTATTCTATTATTATATAGTGATTCTGGAATTTATTACTCTATTCACCATGAGCGACACCATTTTATCTATACATACATAGGTGTGAAGTTTCAAAGACACTAAGTTGGGAAAACTTGATTTGTTAATATTATTAAAGTCATATTTTATTCTTCACTGGTTTTGAGTTGTGGCTCAGGTGGAATATGAATTTACGTAGCTTGTATTATTTACCATCTTAACTCCCATGTAATTCCCATCTCCCTTGACACCTTAGAAATACAGAACAGTGTTGAAGTGTTAATAGGGATGTAACTCTGAGGAGAGCAGAAAATATAATAGTTCTTTTCATAGGAGGGGTTTCCTGGTTGCCATCTGTTTAGGGGTAGAAAAGAGGACTTATTTTAAAGTTGCATTGGCACAGCAAGCACATTATTTTTACTTATAAGGATGAGGTAGTTTCTCATAAAGCTAAATTATTTGACTTAGTGTTTCCAATATTGTAGGATAAATAATCGTGTGTGTGTGTGTTGTATGGCAAAACTAGAGGACCTCACTTGACTAATAAAGAGCAGGAAGCTCTATGTTGTTTCATTTCTCCGTTCCATGAAATCCAAAAATCTGGGAACCACTTCACAAAGCTCCATACCTAAGGAACAGAGTAAAAAGGAATCTTCAGGCTTTCTTCTAGATTTTGGCAGCCAAAATTACCCTGTTAGAAAAGGAGGTAGGAATTCAGGAATCCCTTCAAAATGAAGGGATTACAAGTATAGATGTCTGGAACATACCCCAAAAGGAACAGGATCATGGAAATAATGCAGCCAAGAAATACTAACAGATGCTAAAGCCATTGGGTTAAAGTTTGATGAAGAAAAGCATATTTACCTAACCTCAAAATGTCTCCTTTAATTAAGTGATCAAAGTTATCACCATGAGTGGTCAGGGTTAAATTGTGTGTCACCTGATAGGATGCAATGAAGAGAACACAGTATCACTGGTTTGATACTCTTGCCAAAAATGTATAATCTGAATCTAATCATGAGGAAACAAGAGGCAGATCTGAATTGAAGGGCATTCTACAAGATAACTGGCCTGTACTCTTCCAAAGTATTAAGGTCATAAATGTCAAGGAAAGATGGAGGAACTGTCACAGATTAAAAGAGACTAAAGAGACATAGCAAATAAATGGAATGTGTGATTCTAACCAATATCCCTTTGTTTTTATAAAGGATAAGGAGGTAAGTGGCAAAACTTGTGTATCAGATAGTAGTAGTGTACCAGTGTTAATTTCATGATTATGATACATTGCAGAATATCTCTTTGAAAGATACACATGCTAAAGTATTTGGAAGTGATGGGCATAGGCAAATTATTCTCAAATGGTTCAAGGAGGAAAAATGTTTCTTTTACTATTCTTGCTACTTTTTTGGATGCTAGAAATTATTTTAAAAAATTGAAGAAGGTATCAATCAATTCAAAGAAAAAGGTCAAGCAGCTTTAAAAATTCAGTATATGAATATGGTGACCTCCAATTAACGAAGTTTGGAAACACAGTTCTAAGTAAATGCAAGGAGAAAACTCAGTAATACCAAGCACAAAAATGCTCACAACCCTTTTCATAAGTTAAAAATTATGCCAGGAGCTGCTGAAACAATTTAAATTCAAAATGCTCAGAGCAGTCTTTGTATCAAATGTAGTCTCTGAGGACTGTGGCTTCTTTCATGTGACACCTAACATTTTTTTATTTTATTTTATTTTATTTTATTATGTTATGTTAGTCACCATACACCATTAGTTTTTGATGTAGTGATCCACGATTCATTGTTTTCGTATAACACCCAGTGCCCCATGCAGTACGTGCCCTCCTTAATACCCATCACCAGGCTAACCCATTCCCCCACCCCCCTCCTCTCTAAAACCCTCAGTTTGTTTCTCAGAGTCCATAGTCTCTCATGGTTCATCTCTCCCTCCGATTTCCCCCCCTTCATTTTTCCCTTCCTTCTCCTAATGTCCTCCATGCTATACCTTATGTTCCACAAATAAGTGAAACCATATGATAATTGACTTTCTCTGCTTGACTTATTTCACTTAGCATAATCTCCTCCAGTCCCATCCATGTTGATGTAAAAGTTGGGTATTCATCCTTTCTGATGTCTAAGTAATATTCCATTGTAGATATGGACCACATCTTCTTTATCCATTCATCTGTTGAAGGGCATCTTGGCTCTTTCCACAGTTTGGCTATTGCGGACATTGCTGCTATGAACATTGGGGTGCATATGGCCCTTCTTTTCACTACATCTGTGTCCTTGGAATAAATACCCAGGAGTACAATTGCTGGGTCATAAGGTAGCTCTATTTTTAATTTTTTGAGGAATGTCCACACTGTTTTCCAAAGTGGCTGTACCAACTTGCATTCCCATCAAGAGTGTAAGAGGGTTCCCCTTTCTCCACAACCTCTCCAACATTTGTTGTTTCTTCCCCTGTCCATTTTTGCCATTCTAACTGGTGTAAGGTGGTATCTCAATGTGGTTTTGATTTGGATTTCCCTGATGGCTAATGATGATGAACACCTTTTCATATGTCTGTTAGTCATCTGTATGTCTTCTTTGGAGAAGTGTCTGTTCATATCTTCTGCCCATTTTTTGATTTGATTATTTGTTTTTTGGGTGTTGAGTTATAGATCTTGGATACCAGCCCTTTCTCTGTAGTGTCCTTTGCAAATATCTTCTCCCATTCTGTGGATTGCCTCTTTGTTTTGTTGACTGTTTCCTTTGCTGTGCAAAAGCTTTTTATCTTGATGAAGTCCCAAAAGTTCATTTTTGCTTTTGTTTCACTAGCCTTTGGAGATGTATCCTAAAAGAAGTTGCTGTGGCCGATGTCAAAGAGGTTACTGCCTATGTTCTCCTCTAGGATTTGATGGAATCCTGTCTCACACTGAGGTCTTTCATCCATTTTGAGTTTATCTTTGTGTATGGTCTTAGAGAATGGTCGACTTTCATTCTTCTGCATGTGGCTGTCCAATTTACCCAGCACCATTTATTGAAGAGACTTTTTTCCATTACATATTTTTTCCTGCTTTGTCAAAGATTATTTGACCATAGAGTTGAGGGTCCATATCTGGGTTCTCTGTTCTGTTCCATTGGTCTATATGTCTGTTTTTGTGCCAGTACCATGCTGTCTTGGTGACCACTGCTTTGTAATATAGCTTGAAATCCGGCAACATGATGCCCCCAGCTTTGTTTTTCTTTTTCAACATTTCCTTGGCGATTCGGGGTCTTTTCTGATTCCATACAAATTTCAGGATTGTTTGTTCCAGCACTTTGAAAAATGTCACTGGAATTTTGATCGGGATGCCATTGAAGGTATAGATTGCTCTGGGTAGCATAGACGTTATAACAATGTTTATTCTTCCGATCCATGAGAATGGAATGTTTTTCCATCCTTTTGTGTCTTCTTCAATTTCTTTCATGAGTGTTCTGTAGTTTCTACAGTATAGATCCTTTACCTCATTGGTTAGGTTTATTCCGAGGTATCTTATGGTTTTTGGTGCTATTGTAAATGGAATCGTTTCTCTAATTTCTCTTTCTACAGTTGCACTGTTAGTGTATAAGAAAGCAACTGATTTCTGTGCATTGATTTTGTATCCTGCCACATTACTGAATTGCTGTATGAGTTCTAGTAATTTGGGGGTGGAGTCTTTTGGGTTTTCCACATAAAGTATCATGTCATCTGCAAAGAGAGAGAGTTTGACTTCTTCTTTGCCAATCTGAATAACTTTTATTTCTTTTTGTTGTCCGATTGCTGTTGCTAGGACTTCTAGTAGTATGTTGAACAATAGTGGCGAGAGTGGGCATCCTTGTCGTGTTCCTAATCTTAAGGGAAAGGCTCTCAGATATTCCCCATTGAGGATAATATTCACTGAGGGTTTTTCATAGATGGATTTTATGAACTTGAGGAATGTTCCCTCTATCCCTATACTCTGACAAGTTTTAATCAGGAAAGGATGCTGTATTTTGTAAAATGCTTTTTCTGCATCAATTGAGAGGACCATATGGTTCTTCTCTCTCCTCTAGTGTTCTATCACATTGATTGATTTGCGAATGTTGAATCACCCTTGCATCCCAGGGATAAATCCCACTTGGTCGTGGTGGATGATCCTTTTAATGTATTGTTGGATCCTATTAGCTAGGATTTTGTTGAGGATTTTGGAATCCATATTCATCAGGAATATCGGAATATCAGAAATATCTTTTGGATAAGTCCGGCCAGTGATTTATGGATCTTATTAATTCTTTCAAAGAACCAGCTTCTAGTTTCATTGATCTGATCTACTGTGTTTCTGGTTTCTAATTCATTGATCTCTGCTCTAATCTTAATTATTTCTCCTCTAATGCGTGGCTTAGGCATCGTTTGTTGTTTTTTCTCTAGTTCTTTAAGGTGTAAAGTTAGTTGGTGAATTCGGGATCTTTCTATTTTTTTGAGTGAGGCTTGGATGGCTATGTATTTCCCCCTTAGGACCGCCTTTGCAGTATCCCATAGGTTTTGGACCGATGTGTTTTCATTCTCATTGATTTCCATGAATTGTTTAAGTTCTTCTTTGATTTCCTGGTTGACCCAAACATTCTTGAGCAAAGTGGTCTTTAGCTTCCAAGTGTTTGAATTACTGCCAAATTTTTTCTTGTGATTGAGTTTTAAAGCATTATGGTCTGAGAATATGCAGGGAGTAATCTCAATCTTTTGGTATCGGTTGAGACCTGATTTGTGACCCAGTATGTCATCTATTCTGGAGAAAGTTCCATGTGCTCTCGAGAAGAATGAGTATTCTGTTGTTTTAGGGTGGAATGTTCTGTATATATCTATGAGGTCCATCTGGTCCAGTGTGTCATTCAAAGCTCTTGTTTCTTTGTTGGTTTTCTGCTTAGATGATCTATTGCTGAGAGTGGAGTATTGAGGTCTCTTACAATTAAAGTATTGTTATCAAAATGCCTCTTTATTTTGGTTAACAGTTGGCTTATGTAGATGGCTGCTCCCATGTTGGGGGCATAGATATTTACAACTGTTATATCTTCTTGTTGGATAGACCCTTTAAGAATGATATAGTGCCCTTCTGTGTCTCTAATTAGACTTTAATTTAAAATCTAATTTGTCTGATATAAGAATTGCTACCCCAGGTCCGTTGGCATGGAAGATGGATCTCCATCCCTTCACTTTCAGTCTGGATGTATCTTTAGGTTCAAAATGAGTCTCTTGTAGACAGCATATGGATGGGTCCTGTCTTTTTATCCAATCTGCAACCCTGTGCCATTTTATGGGAGCATTTAGGCCATTCCCATTGAGAGTGATTATTGAAAGATATGAATTTATTGTCATCATGTTGCCTGTGAAGACCTTGTTTTTATAGATTGTCCCTGTAAATTTCTGTTCTATATCACTCTTGGGGTCTTTCTCCTTTTATAGAACCCCACTTAATATTTTTTGCAGGGCCAACTTAGTGGTCACATATTCTTTCAGTTTCTGCCAGTCTTGGAAGCTCTGCATCTCTCCATCCATTCTAAATGACAGCCTTGCCAGATAAAGTATTCTTGGCTGCATGTTCTTCTCATTTAGTACCCTGAATATGTCTTGCCAGGCCTTTCTGGCTTGCCAGGTCTCTGTGGATAGGTCTGATGTTATTCTGATGTTCCTCCCTCTGTATGTAAGGGATCTCTTCCCCTAACTGCCCTTAAGATGGTTTCCTTGGTTCTAAGATTTGTGAGTTTTACTATTATATGCCAGGGTGTTGGCCTGCTTTCCTTGATCTTGGGAGGGGTGTTCTCTGCCTCTAGGACATGAATGTTTGTTTCATGCCCCAGATTAGGGAAGTTCTCAGCTACGATTTGCTCAAATATATCTTCCAGTCCTCTCTCTCTCTCCACCCCCTCAGGGATCCCAGTAATTCTGACATTGGAACGTTTCATGGTGTCACTTATTTCTCTGATTCTATTTTCATGGATTCTGAGTTGTTTTTCCCTGGCCTCCTCTTTTCCCTTCTTGTCTATTAATTGGTCTTCTAAATCACACTAATTCATTCTTCTGCCTCGCTTACCCTAGCTGTCAGCTTATCTAGATTAGATTGGATCTCATTGATAGCATTTTTAAGTTCTGCCAATTCAGCTTTCATTTCTGCCCTTAGAGACTCTATGTTGCCATTAATCGATTTCTCCATTCTAGCTATGGTCTTCACAATTGCTAGCCTGAATTCCATCTCTGACATCTTGGTTATATCTGAATCCATTGTAAATCTGTGGCATAAGTAATAGTCTCTGAGTCTTTCCTATTTTGGGGGTTCCTCCTGCTAGTCATTCTGTTGAGGGGTGGCTGAGGGAATGTATAGAGTCCAAATTATTGACCACAACCCAAGCAAGATGCACCTGTTTTATAGGGACCTTAGGGTTGCTGGCCTCTTGTTTTCCCAGCCTGTCTTCTGGGGGAGGGGCCTACCACGCTGTTACTCAGGCAACCCTGTTTGGGCAGAGTTGCCCTGCCCCCTGTGGTGGGGGATGGGCTCAGTGAAAACCGGTTTTGGGGGGCTTTCATTCTCTGGTGGCTCTCCCTGATGGCTTTCTGCATCTCTTCCGAGAGTCAGAGCAGAAGAGACCATTTCCAACCCTCTGCCTCAGAGCAGAGAGATCGCAGTCTGTTCTTCAGGGAGCTCTCCAGGCCACACTATCTCCATTTCTGTCTGTGCTGCTATAAACTGCAGCGTCCTGGGTTGTGTGCCCCTCAGCAGCGCTCCCAGTCCTTGCCTCCAGGTCAGGGCACGTCTCTGCCCTTTATGCTTCTAAAACCACCTGCTGCCCCCAGTTCGCACTCCGGGTTTCCGTCCGGGGGCTGCCCTAAGGTCCTTTCCCTGTCGCTACCAGTCTGCAAGTCTGCACCCTGTCCCACCTCGGGAGGCTATTGCTCACCAGCGGTGTAGTATCCCCACGGCTGGGCTCCCTCCCCCTTCCGTTTATCCTCTGATATCTGCCCATGGAATCACGGCTCCCCGCTTCGTACCTTGAAACCAAATGCCTGTGATATTCTGTTTGTAGAGATCCAGACCTATCTTCTTACATCTCAGGCTGATTTTGTGGGTGTTCAGAGTGGTCTGGTAGATATCCAACTCAATTCCAGAGACTGGATGGAATAGGGTCCCCTAATCCTCTGCCATCTTTTCTCTCCCCAACGCCTAACATTTTTTAAAGCATGGGAATCCTTAAGACAAAGAAAATCCTAAATTATAAGCAAAGCCAAACTCTGGATTGGGAAAGCCCTCAGAGACTACACTGTGCTCCTCAGAGCAAAGGAGAAATTTAGTCACAGACTAGTGCTGGGTGTGAATAGATTTTGGCTACATTCTGAAAATCCTTTTTCTCATCCCACCATTAATATGGTTCATAAAGCAATTATCCAAATTTAATTCTAATATTGGAAAACCTATAATTCAAATAGTATACAATATTACTCAATGATAAAGTCCCTGGGGGGGAAGGGATGTATAATCCTGGCAGAAAAAGAAAGTGATATTATTCTACATAGAAAGTGTCAGCCTTTCATAAGTAAAGTACAAATATGGAGACAGCTTTTAGTGTAAAATAAAAAAAATTAAAAAAGATGAGTTCTGTAATGAGAACCTGGGCTCAAGATACAGAGTACTCTTACTGGTTCTATAATCTTCAACAAGGTAACTAACTTCTATGAGCCTCAGTTTTTTCCTTTCTAACATAAAAATAATGATACTTACTTTAAGGATTGTTTGGGTGATTATATTAAGTGTATAAGTAAAGTAGCTAATCCCTAATGCACACTAAGCCTTATAAAGTATTCTTTGCTCTTTCACAGAAGAAGAGCAAAATATTTAAGTTGTGAAAAAATACAGAGAGATCTAAATTTGGGGGTCAATGTTTAAGTATAATTTAATAATCAGTTATGAAAATGGGCAAAATGTTAGAGAAGGTCTTACCCAGCTATATCAAAGTATTGGAAAATACTTGATAAACTGAGTCATTAAGAAAACTAAATGCTCTAGAGGCACCTGGATGGCTCAGTTGAAAGAGTATGTGACTCTTGATCTCGGAGTTGTGAGTTCAAGTCCCATGTTGGGTGTTAGAGATTACTTAAAATAAACAAACAAACAAACTTAAAAAAAACCCTAAATATTCTAAGTGATACTACTATGAAAAACAATTTGGAATTACAAATAGAGATAATCATAATTAAAAACTTAGAAGTGGTGAGGGTAATACATTCAATCCATAAAATAATATTTCTACTCTCTACGAATTCATTGTTATCAGTAAGAACAATTTCTGGAAGATTACTAGCAATAAATATTGCCCCTGATTATTTTTCAACTTTTTAAATATTTTTTTCACAATGAAAATAATTTTTTTATTTTTAATTTAATTTTTATTTTTTTTCTGAATGTATAAAGTCTATGTGCTATTTTTTAAAGAACTCAAATACATAAAAATAAACGGAAATAAAAAGTCACCTGAAATTCTACCATCTTGGGATTTTATCACCTGATATATTAATCAAGATAGGCTAGGTTATATTGTGGTAATAAATGACTCCAAAAATCTCAGTGGTTTACAACTACAAAGACATATTTACCACTCATGTTTCAGGTTTACTAAGCTCTGCCTCATCTCCACCCTAGGATCCAGGCTTAACATTGCCAGCTGTTGAGGCAAAGAGCAAAGAGATGTATTGTCTCTTAACACTTAACTCTTAACATTCAATCCAATTATACATGGACTTTTTTTTTCCAATAAATTTACACGTACTGTAAATATATTTTCTCTTCCTTATGATCTTAATAACACTTTCTTTTCTCTAGCTTACTTTATTGTAAGAATATAGTATATAATACATATACAAAATATTGTTAATCTACTGTGTATGTTATCTGTTAGGCTTCTGGTCAAAAGTAGGCTATTAGTAGTTAAGTTTTGGGGGAGTCAAAAGTTACACACAGATTTCCAACTGCACAGGTCAGTGCCCCTACCACCTTGTTCAAGGGTCAATGGTTATGTAGGGATGGAATTGCTAAGTCATATGTTAGTCTATGTTTACCTTTTTGAGGAGCTCCCAAACTGTTTTTCACAGTTGCCGCATGATTTTATATTCCTATCGGCAATGTATGAGGGTTCCAATTTCTCTACACAATAAGTACATGAAAAAGTGCTCCGTATCATTAGTCATCAGGGAAATGCAAATTCAAAGCACAATGGTATACCACTTCACACCCCCAAGAATGACGAAAATTAAAATGATATATTATTCTGCTCAGACTGTCATAACAAAATAACAAACAACAAAATGTTGTTTCTGGCTTAAACAACAGAAATTAAGTTTTTCACAATTTTGGAGGTTGGAAGTCCAAGATCAACATGTCAGCAGGTCTGGTTTCTCCTGAGGCCTCTCTCCTTGGCTTGCAGATGGCTACCTTCTAATTGTGTCTCTACAAGGCCTTTTCTCTGGTGTCTCTCAGTAAATTCTAATCTTTTCCTTTTGTAAGATTAATCCCCTTATTGGATTAAGGCCTACCCTAAGGGACTCATTTTAACTTAATTACCTATGTGAAAGCCTTATGTCCAAATAAAGTCACATTTTGAAGTACTAGGGATTTAAACAGAAACACATGAATTTGGGGTGTGGACATAATTCAGTCCATAACAATGGATAATACCAAATGTTAGCAAGAATGTGAATCAACCAGAACTCATGCATTGTTGATGGAAGAGTAAAATAGTACAACCACTTTAGAAAACCATCTAGTAGGTTTTTTTAAACTAAGTATCTACCAACCCTAGACATAGCAATTCTACTGAAATGAAAGAATAACCCAAAAATTCCAGTGAAAGGAAAAAGAAATGACAGTATATCTTCCCCAAAATACTTGTATGATGATGTTCAGAGTAATTTTATTCATAATAGCAAAAAACTAGAAATAGACCAGGTTTCTATCAACAGGAAAACAGCTAAAAAAACAATGATATATTCATGCAATGGAGTATTACTACTCAGCATTAAAAAGGGATAAAATAACGTGGTGAATCTTAAAATCATTATGCTTAGTGAATAAAGCTTGACACAAAAAAGTACATACTATATGATTCCATTTGTGCATTTCACAATTTCATAAATTTTTCTCCAAAAATCCAACCAGGTGGGCCCAATGTAATAATAATCATCATTATGAGAGGACACAAGAGGAGTCAAGGTCAGAAGAAAAGGCAATGTGAGAATGGAAGTTAAGATTAGAATGACATGGCTACAGGTACATCATTGGAAGCTGGAAGGGGCAAGAAACAGAAACTACCCTGTAGTCTCCAGAATGAACCAGCCCTGCCAAGACCTTGATTTTAGGGATGTAAGACTGATTCTAGACTTCTGACCCCCAGAATACTAGAGAATAAATTCATGTTGTTTTTAAACCACTAAGTTTATGGTGATTTGCTACAGCAGCAATAGAAAACTCATACACCTATCATTGGCATCCCAGAAGAGAAGAAAGTGGATGGGGCTGAAAAGGTACTAGAAGAAATAATGACTGAAAAATTCCCAAATAGCAGAAGACATAAACCTAATAATAAATAAGTTGAGTGAACCCAAACAAGATAATCTCAACCACACCAGGACACACTGTAATTAAACTTCTAAAGACTAAAAACAAAAAAAACATCTTGAAAGCAATAAGAGAGGAATGATACCTTAGCTTCAGAGGAAAAACAATTCAAGTGACGGTGGATTTCTCATCAGGAACCAGGAAGGCCAGAAGAAAGTAGCACCTTTTTCAAGTATTGAAAGAAAAGAAATGTCTACCCAGAATACTGTACCCAGTGAAAATAACATTAAACTGTGAGGGGAATAAAAATATTCTCAGACAAATGAAAACTAACAAATTTTTATCAAGCAAACCTAGTATTCTAAAAGAATGGCAAAAGGAAATTCTCTAAAAAGAAAAAAAATATCTTGAAACATCAGGAAGAATGAACACAATAAGCAAAAATATAGGTAAATACAGTAAACATTCCTTCCTGTCTTGAGTTTTTGACACTACGTTTGATGGTAAAAACAAATAATTATAACACTATCTGATGTAGTTCTAAACGTATATAGAGGAAAGGTTTGAGATGATTTTCTAAGTTGGAGGGGCACCTGGGTGACTCAGTCGGTTAAGCATCTGCCTTTGGTCCAGGGTCCTGGGATCAAGCCCCACATCAGGCTCTCTGCTCAGCAGAGAACCTGCTTCTTCCTCTCCCTCTGCTACTCCCCCTGCTTGTGTTCTCTCTCTGTCTCTGTCAAATAAGTAAATAAAATCTTTAAAAATAAAAAAAAAGATGATCATAAGTGTGCAAAGGTAAAGGGAAGTAATTGGAGGCAAGCATTCTACACTTCATTTAAAACAGGTGAAAAAATAACACCAGTGCATTGTATAAGCTATGTATATATAAAATGCAATAATTAGTGCAACCACTGAAAAAACCATACAAAAAGATGTAATCAAAAACAATGCAGACAAATCAAATGGAATTCTGAAAAAAAAAAATTCAAGTAACTGACAGGAAGGCTGAATAAAAGAAATACAAAAACGAAAAACAGAAATACTAGAAAACAAAAATGAAAATGATAAACTCAAGCTCTAACATATCAATAATTCCATTAAATGTAAATGGTCTAAAAATACCAATCAAAGACAGAAATTCACAGAGTAGATTTAAAAACATGACTCAGCCATATGCTTTCTATAACAAATTAACTTCAAATAGAATGGTATTGCAAGTTGAAAGTAAAAAAGAAGTAAAATGATATATCATGCAAACATTAATCAAAGGAAAGCAGGAGTAGCTATATTAATATCAGATAAAGTATACTTCAGAGCAAAGAAAATTACCTGAGACAGAGAAGTACATCATATAATGAAAAAAACAGTAAATGCACAAAGACAGTGCACTCCTAAAGTGTATGCACTAAATAACAGAGCTGAGAAATATGAGAAGCAAAAACTGATAGAACTGAAAGGAAAAATAGACAAATTCACAAATTAAATATATTTCATAATCCATCTCTGAACAATTGATAGAGAAACTAGACAAAATCAGAAAAAACATAAAAGAATTCAACAACATCACCAACCAAGAGGATATTATCAACATTTATAGAACACTCCACCCAACAATAGCATTATACACTTTATTTTCAAGTGCTCATGAAACCTATATGAAGACAGACCATATCCTGAGCCATAAAGCAAACCTCAATAAATTAGTTGAAACCCACAATGGAAAAAAAACAAAACTCAAAAATCAACAACAAAAATATAATAGGAAAATTTCCAAAGATTTGGAAATTTTAAAAAACCATACTTCTAAATAATCCATCAGTCAAAAATAAAGTCTCAAGATATACCATAAAATAGACTGATCACAAAAAAATGAAAATATAACATATCGAAATTTGTGGAACTCAACTATAGCAGTACTATGAGAAAATTTTACAGAACTGAATGCATACCTTTAGTGTTTAGAAATACTTAGTATTTAGAATTTAGAAAAGAAAAATCTCAAGTCAACAATCTAAGCTTCCACCTCAATAATAATAAACTCAAAACAAGCAGAAGGAAGGAAATAATAAAGAGCATAAATCAATGAAATTGAAATCAAAACATAATACATAACATCACTGAAACAACTGTTTCCTTGAAAAATATCAATAAATTGACAAATTTCTAGCAAGATTAACAAAAGAAAAAAAGAGAACACATAAATTACTAATATCAGGAATGAAACAAAATATAAGTACAGAATCTACATACATCAAAAGGATGACAAGGGAACACTAGGAACAATTCTACATATATAAATTTGATAGTTTAGATGAATAGACCAATTCCTCAAAAAAACATTATCACAATTCACCCAATATGAAACAGATAATGTGAGTAGTCTTATAACTATTGAAGAAGTTAAATTTGTAATTTAAAACCACCAAAATAAAAACCTCCAGTCCCAAATTGTTTCATAGGAGATTCTACCAAAGATTTAAGAATTAATACTATCTCTACCCAAATTTCTTCTAGAAACGAAAAGAGGAGGGAATACTTCTCAAATAATTTTATGAAGCTAGTATTACCCTGATAGAAAAATCAGTACAAAAAAAGAAAACAAAACAAAACAAAAACTACCCACCAATATCCCTCATAAATACAGATGCAAAAATCTCTAACAAAATATTATCAATATTAGAATACTATACATAAAATACCAGCAAACAGAATTCAACAATAAGTAAAAAGACTTACACACCATGACCAAGTGGAGTTTATTCCAGGGATGTGAGGCTGGTTTAATATTTGAAAACCCATCAACATAAAAACAGTATGGAGTTTCCTCAAAAAGTTAAAAATAGAACTACCCTACGATCCAGCAATTGCACTACTAGATATTTACCCAAAAGATACAAAAAGACTAATTTGACGGGATACATGCACCCCAATGTTTATGGAAACATTATCAACAATAGCCAAATTATGGAAAGAGCCAAAGGTCCACTTACCGATGAATGGATAAAGATGTGGTATATGTATACAATGGAATATTACTTAGCCATAGAAAAGAATGAGATCTTGCCATTTGTAACAATGTGGATAGAGCTAGAGAGTAATATGCTAAGCAAAATAAGTCAGTCAAAGAAAGACAAATACTGTATGATTTCACTCATATGTGGACTTTAAGAAATGAACAAACATAGGGAAAAGAAGAGAGAGAGGCAAACTAAGAAACAGACTCCTAACTATGGAGAACAAACTTATGGTTAGCAGAGGGGAGGTGGGTGAGGTGATAAGTTAAATAGGTGATGGGGATTAGGGAGTGCACTTGTGATGAGCACTGGGTGTTGTATTCAAGTGCTAAATAACTAAATTCTATACCCAAAACTAATATTACACTATATGTCAACTAACTGGAATTTAAATAAAAACTTAAAGAAAAAAGAAACTGAAAAAAGAAATTCCATCAATGTAATCCAGCATATTAACGGGTTAAAATTATAATTATAGGTTATAATTATATCAAATTGATGCCGAAAAACCTTTGAAAATATTCAACACCCATTCATGATTTAAAAAAAAAAAACTCTCAGAGAAATATAGAGAGACACCTCCTTAATGGATAAAGAGCATCTTCAAAAAAACCTACAGAGAGCATTATACTTAATAGTGAAAGACTGAATGTCTTCCCCCTAAGATTGGGAACAAGGCTAGGATGTCTGTTTTCACCATTCCTATTCCAAATAATTCTGGAATTACTAGCCAGGGGAAAAAAAGGCTCAAAAGGAAATAAGAGGGTCATGAAGGAATATATAAAATTATCCCTATTTGCAGATATCATGATTATCTACACAGAAAATTCAAAGGAATCTAACAGAAAAATGCCTAGAACCAATGAGTAAATTCAGCCAAGTTTAAGGATTTAAGATACACATACACAAATCACTGTATTTCTACATATATCAAAAACATGTGGACATAGATATAAAATTACAATATCATTACAATCACTCAAAAAAAGAAATATTTAATATGTAAATCTAACAAAACACGTAGAAGACTTTCATGCTGAAAAATATAAAAGACTGATGAAAATAATCAAAGACAATCTAAATAAATGGAGAGACATACTGAGTTCATTGGTGCAAGACTCATTGTAGTAAAGATGTCAGTTCTCCCCAAAATGTTATTAGCTTAATGTAAATTCTATAGGATTTCTATAAAATCCAAGCAATATTTTTTATAAATATAGATAAAATTATTCTAAATTTTATACAGAAAGGCAAAGGAACTAAAATAGCAAAAACAATTGTGAAAAAAAAGTTAAAATGAGAGCAATCAGTCTACCTGACTTTGAGACTTATTGTATAGCTATATTTATCAAGACTGTGTGGTATTGGTAAAAGGATAGACATATAGATCAATGGAACAAAATAGAGAACCCAGAGATAGGTCCAACAACTTATTTTTGTCAAAAGTGCTAAAAGGAATTCAATGGGAGGGAAAATAAATAGTACTACAACAACTGGACATATATAGGCCAAAAACAAACAAAAAGAAAATAAAACAAAAGAAAGAAAGAACCTCAATCTGTCTTATACCTTATAAAAAAATTAACTCAAAACTAATCACAGACTTGATAGGAGGAAGATGGTATAGGAGATTCCTAAGCTCAATTCATCCCACAAATACACCTAGATAACAATCATGTTATCTAACCACAAACCAAACCAAAGACTGGCAGAACAAACTCTCCTCAGTTAAACATAGAGAGAAGGCCACATCGAAAAAATGGTTAAAAAAAGAAAGAAAGAAAAAAAAAAGGGCAGAGTCCCAATTAGGACCAAACTAACCAAAAATGGGAGGGGCAAGACAAGCACAAACAAAGGAGAGGAACAAACACCAAACCTATCACTCCATACCCAAGGACCTGCAATTGGAAGATGAGTCCCCATAACATTTTGAAAATCAGAGGGGCTTAAACTTCATGAGTTTTTACAGTCAGTGGGGCTTAACTCTGGGAACTTTAAAAATCAGTGGGCTTGGCTCTGGGAGAGCCAGAAAGCAATAGGAAACTGAGTCCCAACCCTTAAAAAGAGAGCATAACAAACAACCCCACTGAGATACAGCATAGAAGCAGCAGTTTGAAAAGTGCCTGAGGAATTTGGGAAGATTTATTTACTAACCTCAGAATGTTTGTAAGAGGGGCAGGGATTTCTGGGGGACTTCTCCAAGAACAAAAGAGGTAGCGGGCACCATTTCTCCACCCTGCCCCCCAGCCTAGATACCTGGACACCTGCAGAAACCAGTATGAACATTCACCACCTAGCTTACTAATATTGTACACCTTGCCCTGACATTCTCCTGTGGATCTGCTCCATCCAATCCAACCCACTCTGCAGGAGTCCCTCCCAAGTAGCACCTGAAGTGTCTCATTCTGCAAGCAGCCCCAACAGTGGCCAGCATCACTTCAATGTGACCCTTGCCCTGGGAAGAAGGGAAGAAAACCACATACACCAGTTCAACTGTAGCTCCAACAGTGGATTGGGGACAGATATCTGATCTGACTGCTGGCCCTACCCACCAACAGAAACCTCACAGGTGTAGCACAAAGAGAATACCATGTAGTTTGGGGTCACTGCAACTCTAACAGACTAGAAGCAGACTTTTGTCTGACTGCTGACCCTGTCCACCAATGAAAGCCTTCCAAGGGACAATGCAGGGAGAAAATCCTGGAGTTTAGTGTAACTGCAGTTCTGGCAAATGGGCTGAGGGCAGGCATCCAGTCTGACCCAACACAAGCTCAAGGCAACCCCAGACTGTCCCCTTAACAGCACAGAGACCAAATCCTGCCCACAATGGGCAAAGAGAGCCACTGCAGCTGAATGAACTGAAAGCAAACATGGCTCAACCAAAACAGTAGGGTGCATACAACACACAAACATAAATAGGAGATATCTCTGAAGTACCACGTTCTGGTGAACAGGGGACATTGCACTACAGGCACTATGGACCTCTTCTTAAGGCTACTACTTTCAAGATCAGGAGATGTAGCTGACTTTCCTAACACATAGGAACAGACACAGAGAGTTAGACAAAATTAGGAAATAGAGGAATATGTTCCAAATGAAAGGACAGGACAAAAACACAGAAAAAGAGCTAAATGAAATGAGATAAGTAATATGCCTGATAGAGAATTCAAAGAAATGGTCACAAAGATACTTACTGGACTTGAGAAAAAGTGGAGGATCACAGTGAGATCTTCAAAAAGGCAATATAAAATATAAAAAAGAACCAATCAGAGATGAGGAACTCAATAACTAAAATTAAAAATACATTAGAGAGGGGCACCTGGGTGGCTCAGTCATTAAGCATCTGCCTTTGGCTCAGGTCATGATCCCGGGGTCCTGGGATTGAGCCCTCTGTCAGGCTCCCTGCTCTGCGGGGAGCCTGCTTCTCCCTCTCCCACACCCCCTGCTTATGTTTCCTCTCTCACTTTGTCTCTCTCTGTCAGATAAATATTAAAAAAAAAAGTCCACTTCTTTACAAAAAAATAAATAAAAATAAAAATACATTAGAGAGAATAAATAGTATACTAGAGGAAGCAGAGGCATGGATCAGCAAGCTAGAAGACAAAGTAATGGAAAGTAATCAAGCAGAAAAACAAACAAAAAAAAGAATACAAAATGAAAACAGGTAAGAGAACTCAGTGACATTATCAAGCATAATAATATTTGCATTATAAGGATCACAGAAAGAAAAGAGAAAGAAAAGGGGCAGAACACTGACTTGAAGAAATAATAGCTGAAAATTTCCCAAATCAGAGAAACAGACATCCAATTCCAGCAGGCATAGAAAGATCCCAACAAAATCAACTCACCAAGACACATAATTAAAATGGAAAGAGTAGTCCACACCAAGACACATAATTAAAATGTAAAGAGCAGTGACAAAGGAAAGATTTTTTTTTTCTCATTTTTTTTCAAGGAGAGAATTTTAAAAGCAGCAAGAGAAAAGAAAATATTTACATTCAAGGAAAACTCTGTAGGCTGATTTTTCAACAAAAACTTTGCAGGCCAGAAGAAAGTGGCATGATATATTCAAAGAGCTGAAAGGAAGAAACTTACAACCAAGAATACTCTATCCAGCAAGACTATAATTCAGAATAGAAGGATAGATAGAGTTTCCCAAACAAAAGCTAAAGGAATTCATCGCCACTAAACTAGCCTTACAAAAAAACGTTAAAAAGAATTCTTTGAGTAGAAAGAAAGGCCATAATCAGGAGTAAGAAAATTAAGAAAGGAAAAAAATTCACAGGTCCACACAAACATAATAAAAGTAGTAGATTAATCACTTATGAAACCAGTACAGAGGTTAAAGCACAGAAGTAATAATATCAATTACATCAATAAAAATCAGTCAAGGGATTCACAAAGTAAAAGGATGTAAAATAGGATATCTTACACAGAAAACGTGGGGAAGGTGGGAATAAACATTTAGTGCTTTTAGAATGGGTTCAAATGTAAGTAAACATCACCCTAATATAGACTTCTATATGTATGTTATATATAAACTTGATGGTAACCACAAATCAAAAACCAGAAATAGATAAGCACAAAATAAAGAGAAAAGAATCCAAGCCTATCACTAAAGAAAGCCATCAAACCACAAAAGAAGATAGCAAGAGAAGAAAGGAACAGAGAACTACAAAAACAACCATATAACAGGTATCAAAATGGCAATAATGGGGTGCCTGACTGACTCAGTCAATAGAGCATGTGACTCTTACCCTCAGGGTCATGAGTACAAGTCCCATGTTGGATGTGGAGCCTACTTAAAATTAAAAACAAAACAAAACAGAACAAAATGGCAATAAGTACATACCTATCAATAATCACTTCAAATATAAACAGACTAAACAATCAAAATACATCGGTCACTGAATGGATAAAAAAGCAAGACCCATCTATTTGCTGCCTACAATAGACTCCTTTCAGACCTAAAGACACAGGCGGATTGAAAGTAAAGCAATACAAAAACATTTATCATGCAAATGGAAGCAAAATGAAAGCTGAGGTAGCAATACTTATATCGGACAAAACAGACTTTAAAACAAAGACTATAACGAGACAAAGAAGGACACTACAAATCATAAAGGGTACAATCCAACAAGAAAACATAACAATTATAAATATATATGTACCCAATATGGGAGCACCCAAATACATAAAGCAACTATTAACAGGTATAAAGATAGAAACTGATAGTAATACAATAAGAGTAGGACACTTTAACACCCCACTTACATCAATATAGATCATCCAGACAGAAATCAACAAGAAAACAGTGGCTTTGAATGATACATTGGACCGGATGGATCTAACAGATATATTCAGAACATTCTATCAGAAAACAGTGAAACTCACATACTTTTCAAGTGCACATGGAACATTCTCCAGAACAGACTAGATGTTAGGTCACAAAACAAGTCTCAACAAATTCAAAAAGACTGAAATTATATCATGCATCTTTTATGACCACAACAGTATCAACCTAGAAATCTATCACAAGAAAAAATCTGGAAAGAACACAAATACACAGAGGTTAAATAACATGCTACTAAACACTGAGTGGGTCAACCGAGAAATGAAAGAAGACATCAAAAAACACATGGAGACAAATGAAAATGAAAACATAATGACCCAAAATCTTTGGGATATAGCAAAAGCTGTTCTAATAGGGAAGATTACAGCAATACAGACCTACCTCAAGAAGCAGGAAAAAAAATAAACAACCAAACTCCACACCTAAAGGAGCTTGAAAAAGAACAAACAAAGCCCAAAGCTAGTAGAAGGAAAGAAATAGATTAGAGCAGAAATAAATGAAATAGGGACTAAAAAAACAATAGAACAGATCATCAAAACCAGGAGCTGGTTCTTTGAAAAGATCATCAAATTTCATAAATCTAAAGCCAGATTCATTAAAAAAAAAAAAAAGACAGAGGACTCAAAAAAATCAGAAGTGAAAGAGGAGGCAAAACAACTGATACCACATGAATACAAAAGACTAAAAGAGAATACTATGAAAAATTATAGGGCCAATAAATTGGACAACCTAGAAGAAATGAATAAACTCCTAGAAACATATAACTTTCCAAAACTGAATCAGGAAGAAATAGAAAATCTGAACAGATCAATTACTAGCAATGAAATTGAATCAATAATCAGACACACAGCCTAGGACTAGATGCTCTACAGTGAAATTTGACCAAACATTTAAAGAAGAGATAATACCTATTATTTTCAAACTATTCCCCCCCCCACAAAAAAAGAAGAGAATGGAAAGCTTCCAAAGCCATTCTACAAGGCCAGCATTACCCTGATTCCAAAACCAGATAAAGACACTACAAAAAAAAAGAAAACTATAAGCCAATATCTCTGATGAACATAGATGTAAAAATCCCCAACAAAATATTAGCAAACTGAATCCAACAATATGTTAAAAAAAATCATTCACCATGATCAAGTGGGATTGATACCAGGGATGCAAGGGTGGTTCAATATTCATATCAATGTGATACATCACATTAACAAGGGAAAGGAAAAAAACCATATGATCATTTCAAAGAAGTTTTATTTTTCTTATTCTTTTTTTTTTTTAAGATTTTATTCATTTATTTGACAGAGAGAGACACAGCAAGAGAGGGAACACAAGCAGGGGGAGTAGGAGAGGGAGAAGCAGGCTTCCCATGGAGCAGGGAGCCTGAGGCAGGGCTTGATCTCAGGACCCTGGGATCATGACCTGAGCCGAAGGCAGACGCTTAACGACTGAGCCACCCAGGTGTCCCCATATGATCATTTCAATAGATGCAGAAAAAGTATCTGACAAAGTTCAACATCCATTCATGATAAAAACCCTCAGCAAAGTAGGTTTAGAGGAGTCATACCTCAACATAAGAAAGGCCATATATGAAAACCAACAGCTATCACCATAATCAATGGTGAAAAACAGAGCTTTTCCCCTAAGATCAGGAACAAGACAAGGATGTCTACTCTCAACACTTTTATTCAACATAGTACTGATAGTTCTAGCCACAGAAATTAGACAATGTGGGCACCTGGGTGGCTCAGTCAGTTAAGCATCTGCCCTTGGTTCAGGTCATGATCCCAGAGTCCTGGGATCGAGCCCCACGTCAGGCTCCCTGTTCAGCAGGAAGCCTGCTTATCCTTCTCCCTCTGCCACTCCCCCTGCTTGTACTCTCTGGCTCTCTCTATGTCTCTGTCAAATAAATAAATAAAATCGTTAACAAAAGAAAAAAAAGAAATTAGACAATGAAAAGAAATAGATGGCATCTAAATTGGTAAGGAAGAAGTAAAATGGTCACTATTTGCAGATTACATGATAGTCTATATAGAAAACCCTCAAGACTCCACCAAAAACTATTAGAACCTATAAATGAATTCAGTAAAGTCACAGATACAAAATTAATATACAGAAATCAGTTGCCTTTCTATACACTAATAATAAAGTACCAGAAATATTAAGAAAATGATCCCATTGCCAAATTGCACCAAAATAAAATATCTGGGAATAAACTTAACCAAGGAGGTGAAAGACCTGTATTCCAAAACTATAGAACACTGATGAAGGGTACCTGGCTGACTCAGTCAGTAGAGGATGCAACTCTAGATCTCAGGGTCATGAGTTCAAGCCCCATACTGGGCACAGAACTTAATGAAAATAATAATAACATTATTATTATTAAATAAATTATTTTTTTTAAGAAAAAACACTGATGAAAGAAATTGAAACACAAACAAATGGAAAGATACTCTATGTTCATGATTTGGGAGAACCAATATAGTTAAAATGTCCATACTACCCAAAGCAATCTACAGATATAATACAATCCCTCTCAAAATAACAACAGCATTTTTCACACAGCTAGAACAAATAATCCTAAAATGTGTATGGAACCACAAAAGACCCTGAATAGCCACAGCAATATTGAAAAAAAAGAGAATAAAACTGGAGGTATCACAATCCCAGATTTCAAGATATACTATAAAGCTGTAATAATCAAAACAGTATGGTACTGGCATAAAAATAGACACATACATCAATAGAAGAGAATAGAGAACCCAGAAATAAACCCACAGTCTTATGGTCAATTAATCTACAACAAATGAGGCAAGAATATACAATGGGAAAGACAGTCTCTTCAACAAATGGTGTTGGGAAAACTGGACAGCTACGTGCAAAAGAACAAAACTGGACCACTTTCTTACACCATATACAAAAATAAACTCAAAATGGATTAAAGACCTAAATGTGAGACCTGAAACAATAAAATTTCTGGAAGAAAACATAGGCAGTTATCTCTTTGACATCAGCCAAAGAAAAAATTTTCTAGATATGTCTCCTTTGGCAAGGGAAATAAAAGCAAAATTAAACTATTGGGACTACAACAAAATAAAAAGCTTTTTCGCATAGTGAAGGAAGCCATCAACAAAATGAAAAGTCAAACTACTAAACAGAAGATACTTGCAAATGACATATCCAATCAGGGATTAATATTCAAAATATATAAAGAAATTATACAACTCAACATCATAGAAACAATCCAATTAAAATATGGACAGAGGACACGAATAGACATTTTTCCAAAGAAGACTACAGATGGTCAACAGACACATGAAAAGATGCTCTTTACCACTAATCATCATGGAAATGCATATCAAAACCACAGTGAGATACCACCTCACACCTGTCAGAATGGTTAAAATCAAAACCACAAAAAAATAACAAGTTTTGGCAAGGATGTGGAGGAGCAGGAATGCTCATGCACTGTTGGCAGGAATGCCAGGTAGTAAAGCCACTGTGGAAAACAGTATGGACATTCCTCCAAAATTTAAAAATAGAATTGCCATATGATACCGTAATTCTGCTACTGGGTATTTGCCCAAATAAAATGAAAACACTAATTCAAAAAGACACATGTGCCCCTATGTTTACTGCTGCATTTTTATAATAATCAAGTTATGGAAGCAACCCAAGTGTCCATCAATAGGAAAATGGGTAAGAAGATATGGTATATATATATACATATACACCAGAATACTACCCAGCCATAAGAAAGAATGAATCTTGCCCTTTGCAAAAACAACATAGATGGATCTACAAACTATAATGCTAAGTGAAATAAGTCAGTAAGAGAAAGACAAATACCACATGATTTCACTCATATGTGGAATTTAAAAAACAAAACCAATGAACAAAAGAAAGAGAGAGAGAGAGATTTAAAAAAAATAGACTCAAACATAGAGAACAAATTGGTGGTAACTGAAGGGGAATAGGTGGAGGGATGGGTGAAGTCGGTGAAAGGAATTAAGAATACACTTACCATAATGAGCACCAAGTAATACACAGAATTGTTGGAATCATTATATTGTACATCTGAAACTAATACAACACTGTATGCTAATTATACTTGAATAAAGAATGTATAAAAGTTTTAGAAAAAAAAATCACAGAAAATCTTCAGAATTTAAGGTTAAGCAGAGTTCTTGAACTTGACACCAAAAGCACAATCCATAACAGGAAAAACTGATAAACTGAATTTCATCAAAATTTTAAAACTTTTGCTTTGTGAAAAGACCTATTGAGAGGATAAAAAGAGAAGCTACAGACTAGAAGAAAATATTTGCAAATTACTTACCTGACAAAGGGTTATATATATACCTAACACCAATAACAAAAAATGGGCAATAGATGTGAAGAGACATTTTCTTTAAGAGGATATGCAGATGGGAGGAAAGCTAAGATGGTAGCATAGTAGGAGAACCCTAGGCAAGTCTTGCCCCTGCGACACAACTAGATAACTACCAAATCATTCTGAATACCCAAGAAATCAACTTGAGGACTGAAGAACAAACTGGTCAATTAGAGGGAGAGAAGAGGCCACAATGAGGAAGGTAGGAAGTGTGGAGATGTGGTTTGGGGGAGAAATGGACTGTGGGTGCTGCAGAGGGGAGGGAGCCCTGGTCGTGGAGAAAGGCAGGAGAGAGTGGAGCACACAAGGATATACAAAAGAACATTTCCCTAAAGCCACTGGCTGGGAAAATGAAAGGAACTAATTTTCATGAGTTTTTGCAACCAGTAGGGCTCAAAGACTGGAGTGTAGATATCCGAAAGCTTGGCAGGGATAGAGCCCCGAGGGTACTGCCCTACTCCTGGAAAGAAGGCATGCAAGCAACCCGGGGACAGAGAGCACCATCTGAGGATTACCTAAAGCTCACAAGGAGAGACTGTTTGCTCTTCTTGGAACCATCTGTGAGAGGTGGGGGTCACAGAGATGCCTCTTCAGGGACAAAAGGGCTGGTGGGTACCATTTCCCTTCCCTGCCCCTCACCATAGGTATGGAGACACCTGCTGAGGGCATCTTGGCTCCAACACTGGCTGCCTAACCTGCTTGCTCCAAGTCCCACACCCCTGCACTCTGACATGACTGTCCTTCTCAGTCAAACCTGCATCAGTCCCAGTGTAGTGAGACCCTCCACCACAAGTCCAGTGCAGCTCCCCACCACACCAGGTCCCTAAAGTTTGGAGTTTTAAGTCAGCAGGCTTGGCTGGGACAGAGTCTGTAGGGCACTGAGCTGCTCCTGGAGAGAAGGCAGGCAAAGAACCTAGAGGCAGCCAGTGTGAAAATGACTATGTGAAAAATACCTGGGACAAACAGCAGGGAGATTATTCACTCTTCTAGGAGTGCTTCCCTGAGAGGAGCAAGCACAGAGACCCCTCTCCAGGGAAAAAGGAGCTGGCTGGCACCATTTCCCTCCCCCGCCCTGCGGCATAAACCAACTTCAGTAAACAGCACAGTGCCAACACTGGCTCCCTAACCTGCTTACACTAAGTCCCACCCCACCCTACCTCCACACTCTGCTGGTATTGCTCTTCTTGGGCAAGTGTGCCTAAGAACCAGCACAGTGGGCCCACTCCCTAGAGGACCAGCAGAAACCCCCGCCAAAACTACTTCTGACCAGAGAGCTCTGCAAGGCTTCATCTCTAGTGGAAGTTTAATCAGGTCGCATTTAACAAGCAGAGCAGAGCATACCTAGTTAAAACTCGCCACACTCTGGCCAAGTTCCAAACACTGCCCACTGCATGCCAGGAGAGCCCCTGCAGACAACTGACCTGAAAGACAGAGCAGCCAAAACACAACAGGAGAGCACAGGCAGCACACACCAGAGACACTCCCTGAAGTGCCAGGCCCTGGACACTCTTCATAAAAAGAAGACCTCTTCTTCATAAGGCCACTACTCTTAGGAGCAGGAAACATAACAGGCTTTTCTAACTTAGAGAGGAAGACAGAGACTTAGACAAAATATCAAGGCAGAGTAATTCATCCAAAATGAAAGAACAAGATAAGGTCACAGCTAGAGATCTAATCAAAACAGATATAAGGAATATGCCTGCTTGAAAATTTAAAGCAACAATCATAAGGATACTTGCTTGACTTGAGAAAAGCATGAAGACTTCAGGGAGGCCCTTACTGCAGAGATAAAAGAGTTAAAAAACAATCAGAAATGAAAAATGCAATAACTCAGATTCAAAACAGACTGGATGTAATGACAACAAGGATGCAAGAAGCACAGGAACAAATCAAGGATATAGAAGATAGAATTATGGAAAATAATGAAGCTGAAAAAAGAGAGAAAGAATTACAGAACACGAGATAGACTTAGGGAACTCAATGATTCCATCAAATGTAATAACATTCGTATCATAGGAGTCCCAGAAGAAGAAGAGGAAAATTTGAGGAAATATACAGCTGAAAACCTCCCTAATTGGGGGGAAGGAAACTGACATCCAGATCCAGGAGACACAGAGAACACCGATCAAAATCAACAAAAGCAGGCCAACACCAAGACATATTGCAATGAAATTTGCAAAATATGGTGATAAAGAAAAAATTCTAAAAGCAGCAAGACAAAAGAAGTCCCTAATTTACAAGGGAAGACCCATAAGACTAGCTGAAGATCTCTCCACAGAAACTTAGCAAGCCAGAAGAGAGTGGCATGATATATTCAATGTGCTGGATGGAAAATGTGCAGCCAAGAATACTTTATCCAGCAAGGTTGTCATTCAGAATAGGAGAGATAAATAATTTCCCAAACAAAAACTATAGGAGTTCATGACCACTAAACCACCCCTGCAAGAAATATTAAAGGGTACTCTTTGAGTAGGAAAGAAGACCAAAAGCAACAAAGACTAAAAGGAACAGAGAAAATCTCCAGAAACCATGACAAAACACATAATAAAATGGCACTAAATACATATCTATCAATAATTACTCTGAATGTAAATGGACTAAACACTCCAATCAAAAGACATAGCGTGTCAGAATGGATACAAAAAATAAGACCCATCTTTATGCTGCCTATAAGAGACCATTTTAGACCTGATGACACGTGCATATTGAGAGTGAGAGGATAGAGAAACATTTATCAGGCAAATGGATGTCAAAAGAAAGCCAAGGTAGCAATACTTACATCAGACAAACTAGATTTTAAACTAACGACTGTAACAAGAGACGAAAAAGCGGATTATATCATAATAAAGGGCATTATCCAACAAGAATATCTAACAATTGTAATATTTACACTCCCACCATGGGAACACCCAAATACATAAAATAATTAATAACAAATATAAAGAAACTCATTGATACATAATAATAGTAGGGGACTTTAACATCCCACTTACAGCAATGGACAGATCATCGAAGCAGAAGATCAACAAGGAAACAATGGCTTTGAATGACACACTGGACCAGGTGGAATTAACAGATTTATACAGAACATTTCATCCTAAAGCAACAGAATACACATTCTTTTCAAGTGCACATGGGACATTCTCTAGAAGAGATCATATACTGGGTTAGGCCTCAACAAGTACAAAAAGATTGAGATCATACCATATATACTTTCTGATCACAATGCTATGAAACGTAAAGTCCACCACCAAAAAAAAAAGAAAATTAGGAGACCACAAATTCATGGAGGTTAAACAATATGCTACTAAAGAATGAATGGGTCAACCAAGAAATCAAGGAAGAAATTAAAACACACATAGAAAGATAAGAAAATGAAAACATGACAGACCAAAACCTTGGGATGCAGCAAAAGCGGTCCTAATAGGAAAGTACATAGCAATACAAGCCTACCTTAAGAAACGAGAAAAATCTCAAACAACCTAATCTTACACCTAAGGGAGCTAGAAAAAGAACAACAAACAAAGCCTAAAGCCAGCAGAAGAAGGGAAATAATAAAGATGATACAGAAACTAAAAAAACAATAGAACAGATCCATGAAATCAGGAGCTGGTTTATTTTTTGAAAAAAATAATAAAATTGATAAACGCTTCCCCAGATTTATCAAAAAGAAGAGAGAAAGGACCCAAACAAATAAAATCACAAATGAGAGATGAGAAATAACAACCAACACCATAATAATACAAACAATTGTAAGTAAATATTATGAAAAACTATATATACCAACAAATTGGACAACCTGGAAGAAATGGATAAATTCCTAGAAACATAAACTACCAAAACTAACACAGGAAGAAATAGAAAACTTGAATGGACCAATAACCAGCAGAGAAATTGAATCAGTAATCAAAAATCTCCCAACAAACAGAAGTCCAAGATCAGAAGTCTTCACAGATGAACTCTACCAAACATTTAAAGGAAAGTTAACACCTATTCTTCTCAAACTGTTCCAAAAAAATAGAAATGAAAGCTTCCAAGCTCATTCTATGAGGCCAGCATTACCCTGATTGCAAAACCAGACAAAGACTCCACTAAAAAGACAATTACAGGCCAATATCCTTGATGAACATGCATGCAGAAACTCAATAGAATACTAACAAATCGAATCCAACAATACACTGAAAAAAATCATTCACCACAATCAAATGGTGATTTATTCCTGGGCCACAAGAGTGGTTCAGTATTCACAAATCAATCAATGTGGTAAGCCACATTAATAAAAGAAAGGATAAGAACCACATGATCTTTTCAATAGATGCAGAAAAAGCACTTGACGAAATACAACATCCATTCATGATAAAAGCCGTCAAAAAAGTAGGGATAGAGGGAACATACCTCAACATAATAAAGGCCATATATGAAAAATCCACAGCTAATATCATCTTCAATGGGGAAAAACTGAGAGCTCTTCCTCTATGGTCAGGAACAAGTTAGGGATGCCCACTCTCAACACTGTTATTTAACATAGTACTGGAAGTCCTAGCCTCACCAATCAGGCAACAAAAAGGAAATAAAAGGCATCCAAATCGGCAAAGAAGAAGTCAAACTTCCACTATTTGCAGATGACAAAATACTCCAAATAGAAAATCCAAAACAGTCCACCAAAAAATTGTTAGAATTGATACATGAATTCAACAAAGTCACAGGATACAAAATCAGCATAAAGAAATCTGTCGCATTTCTAGACACCAGTAATTAAGAAGCAACCTAGCCAAAGAGATAAAAGATCTGTATTCTGAAAAGTATAAAACACTAATGAAAGAACTTGAAGATGACACAAAGAAATGGAAAAACTTTCCATGCTCATGGATTGAAAGAACAAATATTGTTAAAATGTCTATACTACCCAAAGCAATCTACACATTTATTTATTTTATTTTATTTTATTGCAAAAAGGTGGTTTTATTAAAGCATGGGGATAGGACCCATGGGCAGAAAGAGCTGCTACAATCTACACATTCAATGCCATCCCTATCAAAACACCACCAGCATTTTTCACAGAGCTAGAACAAATAATCCTAAAATTCGTGTGGAACCAGAAAAGACCCTGAATAGCCCAAGGAATCTTGAAAAAAAAAAAAAAAAAAAAAAAAGCTGGGGGCATTATAATTCCATACCTCAAGTTATATTACAAAGCTATAGTGATCAAGACAACAGGGTACTGGCTCAAAAACAGACACATAGATCAATGGAACAGAATAGAGAGCCCAGAAATGGACCCACAACTATATGGTCAAATAATCTTCAACAAAGCAGGAAAGAATATCCAATGGAAAAAAGACAGTCTCTTCAACAAGTGGTGTTAGGAAAATTGGACAGCCACATGCAGAAGAATGAAAGTGGACCACTTTCTTACACCATACACAAAAATAAATTCAAAGTGGATTAAAGACCTAAATTTGAGAAAGGAAACCATTAAAATCCTAGAGAATACCACACAGGCAGCAACCTCTTTGACATCCACCATATTAAATTCTTACTAGATATGTCTCCTGAGACAAGGGAAACAAAAACATAAATGAACTATTGGAACTTCATCAAGATCAAACTTCTGCATAGTGAAGGAAACAATCGACAAAACTAAAAGGCAAAAAAAAAAAAAAAAAAGGCAACGTACCGAATGGGAGAAGATATTTGCAAATGACATATCTGATAAAGGGTTAGTATACAAAATATATAAAGAACTTTTAAAATTCAACACCCAAAAAACAAAGAATCCAGTTTAAAAATGGGTGAAAGACATGAATAGATATTTTTCCAAAAAAGACATACAGTTGGCTAACAGACACATGAAAAGATGCTCAACATCACTCATCATCATGGAAATACAAATCAAAATCACATGAGATATCACCTCACACTTGTCAGAATGGCTAAAATCAGCAACACAAGAAACAACAAGTGTTGGTGAGGATGTAGAGAAAGGAGAAGCCTCTTGCACTGTTGGTGGGAATGCAAACTGGTGCAGCCACTCTGAAAAATAGTATGGAGATTCCTAAAAAAGTTAAAAATAGAATTACCCTACGACCCAGCAATTGCACTACTAGGTATTTACCCAAAGGACACAAAAATACTAATTCAAAGGAACACATGCACTCTGATGTTTATAGCAGCATTATCAACAATAGCCAAATTATGGTAGGAGCCCAAATGTCCATTGACTGATGTATGGATAATGAAGATGTGTGTGTGTGTGTGTGTGTGTGTGTGTGTGTGTCTCACACACAATGGAATATTACTCAACTATCAAAAAGAGTGAAATCTCACCATTTGCAACGTGTGGATTGAGCTAGAGAGTATTATGCTAAGCGAAGTAAGTCAGTCAAAGAAAGACAAATACCATATGATTTCACTCATATGTGGAATTTAAGAAACAAAACAAATTAACATAGGGGTAAGAAAGAGAGAGAAACAAACCAAGAAACAGACTTTTAACTATAGAGAACAAACTCAGGGCTGCTGGAGGGGAGGTTGGAGGATGGTTTAAATAGGTGATGGATAGTAAGGAGAGCAGTTATTGTGATGAGCTCTGGGTGGTTTATGTAAGTGATGAATCACTAAATTCTACACCTGAAACTAACATTATGCTGTATGTTAACAAATTGGAATTTATTTTTTTAAGATTTGATTTATTTATTTGTCGGGGGGGGAGAGAGAGAGAGAGAGAGAGAGCACAAGCAGGGGGAGTGGCAAGCAGAGGGAGAAGCAGGCTCCCCACAGAGCAGGGAGCCCAATGCGGGGCTCAATCCCAGGACCCCAGGATCATGACCTGAGCCGAAGGCAGACGCTTAAACTGACTGAGCCACCCAGGTGTCCCAACTAACTGGAATTTAAATAAAAACTTGAAAAGAAAAAAAACTGTATCTTTGAATTATTTATACTATTATATATAATACGATAAGCTATGTAGAAATATAGAGAGGAAAATACAGTACTTTGGTTACTTGTAAAAAAAAAAAAAGAGAGAGAATATGCAGATGGAACGTAAGTACAGGAAAAGATGTTCAACATCATTAGCCATTAGGGGAAAGCAAATTAACATCACAAGTTATCTCTGAACAACTAGTCCTTTCCTTAGGATGGAATGTTCTAAACCCAGATATCCACAAGCTTATAATTTACTTCCCTGAAGTCTCTGTTTGAAAGACATCTCAGAAAGACCTTTTCTATCCCCTCCACACACCTACTAACCACCCCAAATCCTTAGTCACTCTTGATTCCCTTACCTTGCTTTATTTGCTTCATAGCACTTATCCCTGGCTGACACTATATATCCACTTGTTTATCCATTTGTTGTCTCCCCCATTAGAAAAAATTCCATAATGGCAGAGATCTTGCCTTCATCAAGTGCCTGTCACACAGTAGTCAATTAATAAATATTGTGAATAAATTACAACACACATTTACATGCTTGGAGGGTTCCATGATGAACTTCCTGAATTTTCCCCCAAATGAGCTTCCTGGATTTCAGACATCTCCTGCCTTGGACCCCGAAAATGCCTTCTTTATTGCTAAAACCATCTCATTCTTCTTATTTTCTTCTTCCTAGAAGAAGGGCAACTACCCCTACCCTGTTGATCCCAGCCACCCTACCACCCATCACTATCCCAGTGTGACCTGGTTATTAGAAGGCAGAAATAAAAGAAAAGAAAGGGGTCCTCAGGCAAGAATACCAGCCGGCAACAGAGAGGAGAGAAGCTGTAGCCAGAAGTGTGGGAAAGTCCTGCCATGCTACTGAATACACTCTAGTCTACATAACCTAAGATTTAGAAGCACCCTAATAAAGGTTGGTTAACTCAGAAGTTAGATGTTTGGACTTGTTGACTTTTGCTTGGCAGTAAACATCAACCTAATCAGGAATTTGTCATTCAAATGTAATGAGTCTTTCCATTCCTCCTTCTTGGTTTTAGCTGACTTCAGAGAATTCTTAGCTTTTTCTAAAGGAGCCACAGTTTCCATTTAAATTATGGATCCCAAAGCCACAATGACCCAGAGTTCAGTGTTCTCACAACACAGAGACCACAAGCCACTTTAAATTTTTCAATATGAAAAAGATTCTGGGGATTGCCTGCACATTTTTTAAATAACAGATACCATGACAGAGCTGCAATATGTAAGCAATTATAGAAAAAGAATTTCTACCTTCAAACCTTTTTTTAAATACACATTAAAAAAGAATTCCAAAAAAATATATTAAATATATAAAAATATAACTATTAAACATAATTCTTTATCAAGAAATATAACTTAAATGTCTCTGGCATATTAAATTATTTAACTATTTCTTAGAAGATACATTTATCCCTTCATCTTCAGAAAAGAACCCTACTTTATTTCATTCCCACCGTCCACAAATTATTCATTAATTCTTTTTTCTAAATCTGTAATGGAGACCAGATGATCTTTAGAAGTCCCAAAAAAAGTTAAATATAGCAAGCTGTATGCTAAGAAGAGGTAGGCCTTCCTCCTATTCCATTTGCAATGTTACTTGAACAGTTTCTTGTGTTTTTTTTTGGGGGGGGGGGGTTGTTTCTTTGTTTCTAAAGTAGTATCCATGCCCAATGTGGGGCTTGAATTCACGACACTGAGATCAAGAGTCGGATGCTCTACCAACTGAGCCAGCCAGGCATCCCGAATAGTTTTTTTAAATATCAGTTTAGTTTATTTTTTGGTATCATATCAGGAGGAGATGCCCACAGTCTGTATCAGTGCCAAGGTCATTCCCAACACTGCTATGTGATAACACACCCTCTTGTGTGGTGGCTCTTCACCTCAAGCTCAACATTAAATACACTTTACATAATGTTCACATACAAGTTCAGTCATTCTATCTGTAGGTAAATTTAAAATCAGACTAGTACCTCTGGCTCTGCTCTAAGAAAAATTACCTTTATTCCCTCTGAAAATGTTGTCTCTAATAGTAATATTTAATTGGTACTTGGAAACTAAGGAAAGAGGAGAAAAATGTATGGCTATTAAGAGGTGATTTAACAATCTTTGACTTAAAGGGTCCAGTTAGTGACTTTGATATACATCAATTATCAGGTTACTCGACATTGTGAAATTCAACAACAAATTGGCTCATCATTGTTTAGGTTGAAACCACTGTGGCATTTGTCTCTTTTCCATAAGATCTACCCCATTTATTTCATTGTTGTATAGTCTAGGAAAAAAAACCCCACCTCCAAAATAAAAACTAACAAGAAAACTGGACTTAAATATTGCTTTTTATAAACTAGAATACCCACTATTTCTGAATTATGATTTATTTATACATTCATTCAAGTAAGCATGTATCAGAGTCATGATATAGCAGAAAAGAAATTTGCCCTGGAATTAAAAAATAATTTTGTTAAATGACCCAATTCAATCACTTAGGGAAAGTTTGGCTAAGGGCAAGTTACTTAAGTACATTTTAAAATACTTCGCATAATGCCTAACAAAATTCAGGCACTCATTGTCACCTTCCTTCCTTCTCACTGACCTAGACAATGAGGTAAATTTGGAGTAAAGTACAAAGAAGAAACTTAAAGGAAGAAGTAAGATAGATTAGATAGATATCAATCAACAATACTAGACAGTGGCTTAAGTGCTAAAGTGAAGTAGATAAGGCTTTTCATGGATTGACATAATCATTTTTAAACTTGGTCTCAATCTATTATTAAGACTTATTCAAGCATTTATTCATTGTTTTATTCAATTTAATAACACCTCTTAAGAGTTCCAGGCACAGGGTGCCTAGGTAGCTCAGATGGTTAAGCGTCTGCCTTTGGCTCAGGTCATGATCCCAGGATCCTGGGATCGAGTCCCGCATTGGGCTCCCTGCTCCTTGGGGAGCCTGCTTCTCCCTCTGTCTCTGCCTCTCTCTGTCTCTCATGAATAAATGAATAAAATCTTTAAAAAAAAAAAAAAAAGTTCCAGGCACAGTTACTACCTTCAAGGAATTTACAGTCTACTAGGGGAGACAGAACATGAAACAAATAATTACAGTGCAGGGTTTGGGCATTTTTTTAGAAGTCCAATGCGCTATCCATTGCGCAACGGAGCCACCCTTGGGCATTTTTTTAAAGATTTTATTTATTTATTTGATAGAGAGAGAGAGCACAAGCAGGGGGAGCAGCAGGCAGAGGGAGAGGGAGAAGCAGACTCCCTGCTGAGCAGGGAGCCCAATGCAGGGCTCCATCTCAGGACCCTGGGATCATGACCTGAGCCAAAGGCAGACACTTAACCAACTGAGCCACCCAAGCGCCCCAGGTTTTGGCATTTTAATAAGAAGTTTTAAAGTTTTAAAGGAAAGGATGGTTCACTGAAGAGGGAAGACAATGTAGAGGGAGAAAAGCATTGCAGAGATTCCAAAATAAGAGACAGCTACTCTCCTTTCCAGGAGCACAGAATCCCATCTTAAGTTAGCTTAAGAAGGAAACAGTGATTTTATTTAAATCTAATCTCTATTTATTTTTAATAGGAAATACATTCACAGGATTGGAAATTCAAAGCACACAAACTGGTATACAGAGTAGAACATGTCCCTCCTTCCTCCGTCTTTATTCTTCTCAGTGTACCCCCAACTGCAGCATCCCTCCACAGAGGAAGCCAATATCACCAGTTCCTTATACATTTTTTCAGATATATATATGTAAAATATATATATGGATATTTCCAGTGTATCAAAAGCAAATGTGTGTATTTCACCCTTTTGTACAAACAGGCATGTTATACCCCACTTTTTTCATTTAAAATATGTCATCAAGCTCACTGCTTATCAGTATATAAACAACTTCATTCTTCATTCTATTTCAATAGATATTTGAAATTTCATCACATTAGTGTAACACAATTTACTGAACTGACACTGCAGTTATTTCCATTTGCAATTACAAATTAGTGATGAATGAATATATCATTCTACGTGTGTGCAGAACACATCCATGAAAGAAGTCCCACAAGTAGAATCACCTGGCCAATTTTGCTCTGTTTTGCTAACATAATGAGAGCATTTCATATATTCAATAATTAGAATCTAGACATCTGCAAACTAATCTCTCCTATGCTCGGGTTTGGCTTCACCCTCTCTTAATTCAGCAGCCTCATTCCATACACGGATCCTGCCCTTATCACTCAACAAATATCCCTTGAGTGCCAGGTATTGTTCTAGGCACTGGGGACATCACAGTGAATAAAACAGACAAATCTCCCTCCTCTGAGGGAACTTTCTAGCAGAAAGTTTTCTCTATTGCCCCCTACGAAAGGAAGACACAAAAATAGAACAACATAGAGGCGTCTGGGTGGCTCAGTAAGTTAAGCAATCTGCCTTCGGCTCAGGTCACGATCTCAGGGTCCTGGGATTTGAGCCCCGCATCAGGCTCCCTGCTCAGCCCCCTGCTCAGCCCCCTCCTTCCCACCCATGCTCTCTCTCACTATCTCTGTCTCTCTCAAAAAATAAATAAAACATTAAAAAAAAATACAATATAAATAAGTATATTAGAGAGTGCTAAGGAGAAAAACAATAAAACAGGGGAATGAAATAGGAAGGGCTAGAAGTGCTAAGATAGAAGAAAGACCTGAAGGCATATGGGGAGCTTTGGGAGAAGTGGGCACGTGGGTGCTGGGTTCAGCCAGAGAGAGGGGCAGCAAGCCAGATGTAGCAAATGCAGCTGGGGCATCAGGCGTAGGGCACTTGAGGAACTGAAAGAGTAATAGATTAGAGAGAGTGGAGCTGGAGCAGAGAATAGAAACCCATTTCAACAGAAGGAACACATAAGAACAGAAAAGATTCCGCTTCCTTCTTGAACACAAGATTCCACGTAATCCAGGGACCAATGGACAAGAACTGGAAAGCCAAGTTATAATTCATTTAAAGTTATCAATTTCTCATTTGCATTGGCAGTAACTTTAATTGCTAAGATTATGCACAGCCTTTTATAAAAATTATATTAGCAGTAAATTTTGATTATTAAGGATTATATCATAGTTAGAGACTTGCTTTCTAAAGATTATCCCATTGCAGGCACATTGCTTATTGCCAAGCACCCATCTGTTTTCATTTTAGTACTAATTTTTTTATCCTCATACTCCTTTCCCTGAGAAGTTTTGGGGGGTGGTGTAGGAGGTAGTAGTGGTTGTTATTATCTTGATGGAAGTACAGTTTATACTACAAAAGCTGTAATTCATTTCAATTCCCCTTTTACAGAGAAATTGATTGGCACAATTCTCTCAGTATTCCAAGCAATTGTAAAGAAACTACCTAATTTTTCTCTTTATTGCTTTAAACCTTTGTTTGTCACCTTCTCACCACCTATCTCTCTATCTTTTGCAACCTGACTCCTATTCCTCCTATGTCACCAAACCTGCTCTCATGAAAGTTTTCTTTATTCAGATCCTTCTAGAACTCATCACTGCCTTTGACATTTATGACCACACCCTCATACTTGGATGGCTCTCAAAACTCATATTCTATGACAATACTCATTCACAGTCAAAGGAGAGGAAAAGGCACCCAATGAAAATAAAGACTGGAGGGTTAATATATATTACATATATATTACATACATATATTATATACATATATATATGAAACATTTTTACTTTAAAAACCAAGAGCCTTAGAAGTCATTCAGGCCAACGCCTTCATTTTATAGATGAAATAATGAGGTACAGAAAATATATCAGTTAGGATGCCTTTGGTTGCAAGTTACAGAAAACAGAGGCTCGATTTGGCTTAAACAATAGGGACTATCCTCTCTATGGGGTCCAGGCACATTATGCCATCACTGCTCTCCTCTGTGGCACCTGTGGCCGTCCCACCTTCCACATGTCAGCTTCAACTTCAGGTTGTAAGCAGAATCCCGCAGCACTTTCAGGACTTAATCAGAGTCCTGGGAGTTGGGGGAGGAGGGGGAGGAAGAGGGAAAAGCACGTCTCTTTCTTGAGTCTCTTTTCAGAAGCAAAGAAACCTGATCAAGAAGCCCTAAGAAGACCTTCTCTCTTGTCACCTCCCCATTTCTAAAGCCATCACTGACAAGAGAAATGGGATTCTAAGGCTTGTTTCATTCAAGCCTTGGACTAAGCTTGGGGTAGAATGAGTGCTGGAGAGTCCAAGTTAAATAAATTGGTCATAATCAAAATATAACTTGTAGATCTAAGAGATTCTTTACATTTGTCCTACTACACTTGTCAGAATTTGCTTGGTCCCTGCTCATTAGTGCTGGATTCAACTCTTCTCTCTCCTTGCAAACTTCTCTGGGGTGCTCACTTGGTTTTTTTGTAATTATCTTAGGCCTCTCAGGAGGCAGCATAGAATAACGGTAAGCACTGACTTTAGAGCTAAACTACTGGGGTTCAAGTATAGGCCCCACCACTTCTAACTGTGTGTGCCACTTTAGGCATGTCATTCAATCTCCTTTCTCATCTATAAAAGGGGATGGTAATAGAACCACTTCACAGAGAGGTTGTGAGAATTAAAAAAGTCACTAAATATAAAGTGATCGGAACGCCTATTACATAGTAAGTCCTATACAAGTATGTGCTATTATTATTAAAAGGCATCCACTGCTTCTGCCTGCCCAGCAGCCCTTCCTCCTTCTTTTGATAAATGTTTCCATTTTCCTTTGAAGAACTACCCCTCCACCAGGCCATACAATCATGGCGCAATTCTTAACCAGTATGAACTGCTCTCAATCCCCACTGGGCAGAGGGTGGATGGAGCACAAGGCCCAAGTGAGGCCAATCTCACATTTTCCCTTAGAATCTGAAGCTTAAACAGAGTGACCATGACCAAAAACAGTTAAAATTCAGTCTCTCTGATGTCAAGGCCTTGAAGAGGCTTTTCCTAAATTCTAGACCCCTGGAACTGTGTTGTCCTTTCCAAAATCTGATTAAGAGTTCTTCCTTTAAAAAAAAAAAAAAGAGAGAGAGAGAGTTCTTCTTTTGATTGTGTTAGCTATCCAGTCCCTTTAATAAACTCCTATTTTTGCTGAAATTAGACAAAATATTGATTTGTGTTGCCAGTGTAACTGCTATGTTGAATGAATAGTACTCTCGAAATTAAATCATCAAGTAACTTCATTTTTGTCTGTCTCTTTAAATCTATTCATGAGCCTAGCTCCTCTCTGGCCCCTGCATAGACAGCACAGAAGTTAAGACCGTAGCTCTGAAGTCAAACTCTGGGCTCAAATTCTAGCTCTACCTCCTGCTACCTATGTCACTTAAGGTCTCTTTGTCTCAGTTTCCTTACTGGTAAAATGGGGGAATAACAACACCTACCTCATTAGGTTATCATAAAACTTAAACGACTTCCCAAATGTAAAATGCCCGGAAACGTGCTTGGCACCTAGTAAGTCCTGAAAAACATTACTGCTGATGGCACTGGGGGTCCAGTGAGGTGGTCTTTCTTCCTCATACCCCATCCTATCAGGCCCTGATCATTCTTGTTTCCATACCTATGCTCACGTTAGCCCTTCTCTTTTTCTAAATTCTTCAAGACATAATTAAGTCAAGCATCACCACTTCCACAAGGCCCACATTGATCTACAAAGGCCATGTGGACCTGATACTTTGTAGAATTTATAATCTGTAACAGACACCTGAGTCTTGAGTCCATGTAATTTCTATTGTGTTTTACTTGAACCCGTGTGTAAAAAGGACTACCCCAATAAGAAAAGTAGTCGCTGAAGGCAAAAATGATACTTTTTATTATTTTATGTCCTTCATACTACTTAGTCCAGAGAAGGCTCATAGTAAGTCCTTGATAAGTAACTTTTGAATGGCCCTCTGAACAGCTACAAATATCTCCAATTACAATTACTTCCGGGTTTGTATAGCTGCAAGCTCAAGGCCTATGTTTTAGTATATGTGCTACCAAAGTGAGCACATGACCTATGTTTTTACTGTGTGTATAAGTATACAAAAAAGAAAGGGTGCAGAACTTTCCATTTTCATCCCACACTGGCCCATACACCCCGGGCATGCAATAAATGTTATGAACTACCTAAAAAAAAAAAAAAGAAAGCTGAAAAACTCAAGAGATGAAAACTAATTGCAGATATTTTAGGAAATTCCAAATATATCTGTTACTATTAAGATTTGAAACTATAATGGAAAAGATCCTGTTTTCCAAACAGATACTCAGATACTTTTTCACCTAATACCTTTTTTTTTCCTCAAAAGAATTACTGATGAAGGACAAAGTAGAGGAGATAACTACTGCTAGCTTTTTATTGTCATGGTTCTGGAGAAATGTTTTTCTATTTTTGAAACTCTGCATAACATGAAGTATACCATCTTCTTTTTCTGACTTCTCTAAGCATGTGAAAAGTATATACAGAAATAAAAACTTCTCTCATTGATGTCCCAGAGCATATTGTTTACATTCAGAAAGATGGCACTGGTTCATAGCTTTGTGGGCGATTATTTAGTCATGTGAAAAAGCCCACTGGGAAAAAGAAATTGAGTAAGCCTGGATTCCATGTGAAACCATCTGTGGAATGGAGATGTATAAATTGACCCACTTAACCAATCCTCAGAACAAACTTATATTACATCTAAATGACATCTCTATAAATGACACTTCCATACTTTTTGGCTTATTGTTGTTTAATGGGTATCATTATTTCAAAGTTAGGGGGGAAAATGCTTTTTTCTAAATGTTATCCACTGTGAATTTTTCAACCAGGCCAACTCTTCATTGCTTCCTTCCTACAGAAATAGTTGGCCTCAGAGAAAAAGAAAAGAGGGAGAAGGATGAGAGAAGAAAAAGAACCTGTATATCTTACTTGGATTGTGCAAGACAGCCTGGTGCAACCATACTCTGATTTTTCTCCTCATTCTGGAGTGCCGTAAGCTCCACCATGTTAACCATCACGTCGTTGGTGTGGCCTGGAAGCTGGGGAAGCACTGAAATGATCTTCTCTACCAAGTTGTCTCCATGATGTCCAACTGCTCCTGTTTAAGCAGACAAGATAATATAAACTCAAAAAATGGGAGGAAAAAAAATCTGGATTAATGTTTTATAATGGCCCTTCTATCAAGAGTAATATATATATTTTGTTTCTGTCATATAAATCAATAACACAAGCCTAGCATTTTGCCCTCTGTAATAACACTAATCAAGCTCACAATTACCTAGTCAATCTATGCCTTGTGCATTGACTTAATGCTCTATGAGGGCAGATGCTGTGTCTGCTCTAGTTACTACTATATTCCTAGCACCTAGCACAGTGCCTATATATGGTAGGTATCAATAAAAATTTAATATATAAATAAATAATCAGCATATAGTCAGCCAGGAAAATAGTGTCATTGGAAGACACTATTGTAAGATTTTACGGCCAAACTTTATTTTACTGATGAAGTCATTAAGACCCAGAAGGGCTTAGAGACCTGACCCAAGAATAGCAAATCTCCCCTCTGCTAGAACCTTATCTTCAAAATGGCAACTGTTTATCTAGTTCACCCTGAACCCAGCATGTCTAGAAGGCAACTTGGCAGCTAGCAGACTCTCACTAAATATTTGTTAGATTATGGGAAAACTAAATGAATGAATGATAACAGCTTGTAATGATAGAAACATTTACAGAGTACTTTCTGTGTACCAGGCACTGTTTTAGGTACTTCACATGTATTAACTCTTTTAATAACAAATGACTTAGAACCTCAAACTGAAATTCAAGATTAATGACACAGTGTAATATGTTTTCCATGAAACCAAGTTATCTTTCCAAAAGCCGTCATTGCTTAGAAGACCTCCTTCCCACAATGGGTGGGACTTGGCACATCTTGTTTTGATCCCACCACTCTAAATCAATCAACCTTTTGTTTCCTGATGTCTCTCTGTCTCTAGCTGTTGTTTTCGCCATGTCACATAATTGGACAGAACTAAGTACAAAACACCAAATCAGGACTCCAAGGAATCCTTGTCACCGCCACCACCATCTTCATCACAATAGCTAACATTTATTGAAAGCTTGTGATGAAGCAGGTATTATGTTTCATATTGCACATTTATTATCCAGTTAATTCTTACAACAACCCTAATAGATGGGTATTATTATGCTCACTTGGAATAGAAGATTCAGTTTAAGTAACTTGCTCAGGATTGCATAACTTTGTAAATTACAGAGCAAGAATTCAAACTCAAAAGGCAGAAACTGCCAAAACCACACGATTAACAACAACAACATAAATCAGGCCCATTAGAGTGACTTAAGACAGAGCCAACAGGGCCACCTGGGTGGCTCAGTCAGTTAAGTGTCTGCTGTCAGCTCAGGTCATGATCTCAGGGTCCTGAGATGGGAGTCCCACATCAGGCTCCCTGCTCAGTGGGGAGTCTGCTTCTCTCTCTGCCCCCTCCCCCGCGTGTGCTCATTCTCTCTCACAAAAATAAATAAAATATTTAAAAATTAATTAATTAATTATAAAAAAAAAGACAGAGCCAACATGAATGCATCTAAGATGACTTCTATTACAAAGCTGTAATCATCAAGACAGTATGGTACTGGCACAAAAACAGACACATAGATCAATGGAACAGAATAGAGAGCCCAGAAATGGACCCTCAACTCTATGGTCAAGTAATCTTCAATAAAGCAGGAAAGAATGTCCAATGGAAAAAAGACAGTCTCTTCAACAAATAGTGTTGGGAATACTGGACAGCCACATGCAGAAGAATGAAACTGAACCATTTCCTTACACCACACACAAAAATAGACTCAAAATGGTTGAAAGACCTAAATGTGACACAGGAGTCCATCAAAATCCTAAAGGAGAACACAGGCAGCAACCTCTTCAACCTCAGCCGCGGCAACTTCTTCCTAGAAACATCGCCAAAGGCAAGGGAAGCAAGGGCAAAAATGAACTATTGGGACTTCATCAAGATAAAAAGCTTTTGCACAGCAAAAGAAACAGTCAACAAAACCAAAAGACAACCAACAGAATGGGAGAAGATATTTACAAATGACATATCAGATAAAGGGCTAGTATCCAAAATCTATAAAGAACTTATCAAACTCAACACCCAAAGAACAAATGATCCAATCAAGAAATGGGCAAAAGACATGAACAGACATTTTTCCAAAGAAGACATCCAAACGGCCAACAGACGCATGAAAAAGTGCTCAACATCGCTCGGCATCAGGGAAATCCAAATCAAAACCTCAGTGAGATATCACCTCACACCAGTCAGAATGGCTAAAATTAACAAGTCAGGAAACGACAGATGTTGGCGGGGATGCGGAGAAAGGGGAACCCTCCTACACTGTTGGTGGGAATGCAAGCTGGTGCAGCCACTCTGGAAAACAGTATGGAGGTTCCTCAAAAAGTTGAAAATAGAGCTACCATACGATCCAGCAATTGCACTACTGGGTATTTACCCCAAAGATACAAATGTAGTGATACGAAGGGGTACATGCACCCCAATGTTTATAGCAGCAATGTCCACAATAGCCAAACTATGGAAAGAGCCAAGATGTCCATCGACAGAAGAATGGATAAAGAAGATGGGGTATATATATACAATGAAATATTATGCAGCCATCAAAAGGAATGAAATCTTGCCTTTTGCAACGATGTGGATGGAACTGGAGGGTATTATGCTGAGTGAAATAAGTCAATCAGAGAAAGACGTATCATATGATCTCACTGATATGAGGAATTTTTAATCTCAGGAAACAAACAGGGTTGCTGGAGTGGTGGGGGATGGGAGGGACAGGGTGGCTGGGTGATAGACATTGGGGAGGGTATGTGCTATGGTAAGCGCTGTGAATTGTGTAAGACTGATGAATCACAGACCTGTACCTCTGAAACAAATAATACATTATATGTTAAAAAAAAAAAAAAAAAAAAGATAGTAGGAAGGAAGAAATGAAGGGGGGGAAATTGGTGGGGGAGATGAACCACGAGAGACTATGGACTCTGAGAAACAAACTGAGGGTTCTAGAGGGGACGGGGTGGGGGGATGGACTAGCCTGGTGATGGGTATTAAAGAGGGCACATACTGAATGGAGCACTGGGTGTTATACGCAAACAATGAATCATGGAACACTACATCAAAAATTAACGATGTAAGATATGGTGATTAACATAACATAATAAAATAAAAAAAAAAGATGACTTCTAATGGTAAAGATGAAAGAGTTCTTGTACCACTAGTAGAATATTCATTTATTAGGCCTGGAAGGAACCACATCTTATTTCTGCTGTGTATGGTTTATGGTTGTCTCTTCAGCACTCAGACTTGTAAGCTACTCTTTAAATACTTGCTGAATGAAAGCCTAGTGACTGTAAGTGTCCTGAGACCCAAATGGGGGTCACAAGTCCCTAAGGGAATTATATCTTTAGGCCTGGAATGGAGATACTGGGATTACCTCATAGCATCATGAATTTCTCTCTCCACCAGTTCCTTCATCACTCACTAAAAATTTTCATAAATATCCACTCATCACTAAAATAATGTTTCTTTGAACTTGGTGCGCAAATTCTGAAACCCTTCTTAGTTTTCGACTGCTATTTTTTGACACATGGTACATACAAGTGGTCTATAAATGTTACCATTCTTCCCTAACTTCTTTAGCCCCTACAGTCTGGCTGCTTCTCACTCCTCCCCCTATGCCAAAATCAGGGGTCCTTCTTATGTTCCAGTTCATTAAACTCTCTGCAAATTATTGAATAATCCAGTCCTCCTGAAACTCTCCCAATATGAGAAGTCAAAACATAGCATACTTATTTTTTCTTATGGTTTAAACCTGATAATTATTTCTATAGAACCAAAGTATCATTCATATGCTTAAAATATTATGTACTAATATCCTAAATGTTCAAAGGTAGGGAAAAAATTTTTTTTCCAATTATGGTATATTTATTGAAGCAGTTCTCAAATTGTGATTTTCATTTTCTTCTAATTATTTATAGCCTCTAAACACCCTATGATGAACATACATTCCTATTGTAATAAGAATAAAAAATACGTCATACACACACAAAATATCCCAACATTTTAACAAGGGTTTTCTGTGGATAGTAGGATATTTTGGTTGATATAAACTCTACACAAACTCCATTTTCTCCCAATATTTTCTAGAAGAAGTACATGACACTTGCCTAATTAGAAAAATAATTAACATTCCATCAGGAACTGTTTCTAATATTGTATCAGAGAATTAACAAAATGCCAAATTTATATGAACACAATTATTCAACTTCTTAGATTTAGTCTAAAGGATATGTATATCTAACATGTTTGCTAATGACAGATAAAGCAGGTATGGGCTTTCAAACTAAGTGTCCTGCTCTTCTGAATACAGTTTCTCCCATCTCTGGCTTTAGAGGGTTCAATATTCATTTTTTAAATTTAATTAGCACCATTTATAGGACTCAAACATAGACTAAGAATTTGTGGTCTCTCAATGTCACAATAACTTCAGATATTTTTATGAAATGAATAAAATGATGAAATTTGTATCACATTTAAATTTCCAGGGGGTTAATTTTTCCTTTATTACAGAAATTTTAAAATATTATTTGAGAAGTTTAAGAGTAGAAGTTAGCCAGAACTGTTATTTTGGCCAACAGCAATGTGATCTAGTACAGTCAGAGAATGGTTTATTTCCCAATGCTTTCTTTTCCAAGGGGGGTGTAGGAAAAAGAAATTGGAGACGTGGGTCCTAGTGGTCCCATCCTCCACTAGTTCCTTGTGTGATCTGAGATAACTTCCATAAATGTGGTGCTACTTTACCAAGTTAAAAACTCAGAGTTGGTCCAAATGACACCTAAATATCTTTGAACCTCAAGATTTGAAATCCTGTTTTTTTTTAATTAATTTTTTTAAAAGATTTTATGTAGTTATTTGACAGAGAGAGAGATAGCGAGAGCAGGAACACAAGCAGGGGGAATGGGAGAGGGACAAGCAGGCTTCCTGCCGAGCAGGGAGCCTGATGTGGGGCTCAATCCCAGGACCCTGAGATCATGACCTGAGCTGAAGGCAGATGCTTAATGACTAAGCCACCCAGGCGCCCCAAGATCTGAAATCCTAAGTCAATTGCTTCAAGAGCTAAACTTGTTAACAGTATGAGAAAAGTACCAATCCTGCAATACTTTGTGGATCATATGTGAAAGTATATGCTAGTATCATTATCATAAGGCAGATAACATCTTCCCTTGCCTCTACTCACATAGCATAAGTGAGAAGCAAGAATTTAGGAGCCCTCATTAATACTGTATGTTAACTATACTGAAATTAAAATAAATATACATATATATATGAAAAAAAAGGATATGGGTTAGGATGGCAGAGCAGTAGGGGACCCTATGATTGCCTCATCCCTTGAACATAGCTAGATAAATATCAAATCATTCCAAACACCCAAGAAATAGATTGGAATGCTGAGAGAACAAACTGCAGAACTAGAGGGAGAATAGAAGCCACAACGTAGAAGGTAGGAGCTGCAGAAATGTGATTCTGGGGAGAAAAGAATCACGCGTGCTGTGGAAGGGAGGGAGCCTTGATCTCAGAGAGAGAGAGAGAGAAATAGAAAGCATTGTGCAAGGGATTGCACAAAAGAAATATTTCCCCAAAACCATTGACTGGGAAAACTAGAGCAGCTGATTATTGCAAGTTTTTAACAAGCAGTGGAGCTCAAAGTCTGAAGTTTTAGAAGTCCGTGCCACTGCCAGGTGGATTCTGGGGGGCATCACAGTGCTCCTGTGGGGAAGGAGGGCGGAGGCCCAGGAGCAGACAGTGTGGTTTGAAGATCCCCTGGGTTGCACCGGGAGATACGGTTCCCCTTCTTGGAGTGCATTTGGGAGAGGTGACATGGCTTTTCAGGGGACAAAAGAGCTGACAGGTGTCAACATGCTGCCCTATTCATTAGCATAGGAACAGAAACACCTACTGAAGGCAGCAAAACTTGGTGCCAACTTTTTGCTGCACTTTATCATAAACTCTGAGCCCCTGTGCGATCGTGTGAATGCTTTTTCGGGACAAACTGGCACCAGCTGCAGCACAGCAAGACCCTCCCGCAGAGGATCAGCGCGGGTCCACACCACAGTGGGTCTCTAAAATTTGGAGTTTTGAAACCCAGCCACGTGCCTGAGCTAAAACACAGGAGTACTGCACTGACTAGCAGAGAGACAGCTCAGACACAAGCAGGGTGAAGTCAGGGATCTGACAGGAGCCAGGGACACAAGAGTGGAGATTGTTTGCTCTTCTGTGAGGGCATCCTGAACAGTGGTGGGCATGAACTCCCTGCTCTGGGGATGAAAGAGCTGTGCATCTCCATTTTCCTCCCCACCCACCAGCACTGACAGACCTCATGAGCAACACAGTGCCCCTGGTGGAGGCTGGAGCCACTCACACCAAGCCCCGCCCCCCTGTGCTCTGCAGGGGCATCTTTACTAGAGCAAGTCAGCTTGAGAACCAGCACAGGACGCCCTTCTCCAGAAGGCCAGCACAAACCCCTTGCATGCAACAAGTCCACTGATCATAGAGTACTGCAAAGCTTCAGTTCTAGTGGAAATAGGACTAGGCTTATTTTAACAAGCGGACCAAAGCACACCTAGTTAAAATGCCACACACTGGACAAGGTCCAAACACTGCCCAATGTAGGCAAGGAGAAACCCTGTGGAGGACTTATCTAAGGGAAAGAGCAGACAAAATACAACAGCAGAGTGCACATTTGAAACACTTCCCAAAGCACCAGGCCCTGGGCAGTATGGGACCTCCTCTTAATATAGCCATTACTCTCAGCAGCAGGAACTATAACAGGCTTTCCTAACACACACACACACAAAACAGTGACCTAGAAAAAATGGTAAGATGGAGAAATTCACCCCTAAAAAAAAGAACAAGAAGAGGTCATGGCCAGGGATCTAATCAAAACAGATATAATATGCCTGAACCAGATTTTAAAACAACAATCATAAGTATGCTAGCTGGCCTTGAGAAACCATAGAAGACACACTAGAAAATACCCTAGAGACAAAAGAAATAAAAACTAGTCAGGCCAAAATAAAAAATGCTATAACCAAGATGCAAAACTGACTAGATATAATGACAACAAGGATGAATGAAGCAGATGAATGAATCAGTGATACAGAAGATAAAATTATGGACTATAATGAAGCTGACAAGAAGAGGGAAAGAAAAAGTGTTGGATCATGAATGTAGACTTTGGGAACTCAGTGACTCCATAAAGCATAATAACATTCATATCATAAGAGTCCCAGAAGGAGAAAAGAGGGAAAAGGGGCAGAAGGTTAATTTGAGCAAATTATAGCTGAAAACTTCCCTAATCTGCAAAAGGAAAGACATCAAAGTCCAAGAGGCACAGAGAACTCCCATAAAAATCAACAACAGCCAGCCAAAACCAAGACCTATTGTATTAAAATTTACAAAATACACAGACAAGGAAAGAATCCTGAAAGCAGCAAGGGAAAAATGAGATTATGAAGCAGGATCACAGCAGATCTCTCCACAGAAACTTGGCAGGCCAGAAGAGAGTGACATGATATATTCAATGTGCTGAATGGGAAAAGATGTGCAGCCAAGAATACTCTATCCAGCAAGGCTGTCATTCAAAATAGAAGGAAAGATAAAGAGTTTCCTACACAAACAAAAACTAAAGGAGTTTGTAACCACTAAACCAGCCCTGCAAGAAATATTATTTCTTTGAGTGGCAAAGAAAAACCAAAAGCAACAAAGACTAGAAAAAGGAACAAAGGACATCACCGGAAACATAAACTTTACAGGTAACACAATGGCACTACATTCATATCTATCAGTAATCCCTCTGAATGTAAGTGGACTAAATGTTCCAATCAAAAGACATAGGGTATCAGAATGGATAAAAAAAAAAAATAAGACCCATCCATATGCTGCCTACAGGAGGCTCATTTTAGACCTAAAGACACCTGCAGATTGAAAGTTAGGAGATGGAGAGCCATCTCTCAGGCTAACAGACATCAAAAGAAAGTCAGAGTAGCTATATTTATATCAGACAAACTAGATTTTAAGCCAAAGACTGTTACAAGAGAGGAAAAAGGGCACTATATCATAATTAAGGGGTCTATCCAACAAGAACATCTAACAATTGTAAATATTTATGTCCCCAACTTGGGAGCACCCAAATATATAAATCAATAAATAACAAACAAAAAGAAACTCACTGGTAATAATACAATAATAGTAAGGGACTTTAACATCCCACTTACAGCAGTGGACAGATCATCTAAGCAGAAGATCAAAAAGGAAACATCTGGTCCAGTGCTCTGAATGACGCACTGGACCAGATGGACTTAACAGATATATACAGAACACTTCACCATAAAGCAGCAGAATACACATTCTTTTCAAGTCCACATGGAACATGATCCAGAATAGATCACAAATCAGGCCTCGACAAGTACAAAAAGACTGAGATAATACCATGCATATTTTAGACCACAACAGTATGAAACTTGAAGTCAACCACACACACATACACAAAAATTTGGAAAGACCACAAATACATGGAGTTAAAGAACACCCTACTAAAGAATAAATGGGTTAACCAGGAAATTAAAGAAGAAATTTAAAAATACATGGAAGCAAATGAAAACGAAAACATGACAGCCCAAAAGTTTTGGGATGCAGCAAAGGCAGTCCTAAGAGGGAAGTATATAGCAATACAAGCCTACCTCAAGAAACAAGAATAGTCTCAAAGACACAACCTAACCTTACACCTAAAGGAGCTAGAAAAGGAACAACAAATAAAGGCTAAAACCAGCAGCAGAAGAGAAATAATAAAGATTAGAGCAGAAATAAATGATATAGAAACAAACAAAAAACAACAGTAGAACAGATGAAACTAAGAGATGATTCTTTGGAAGAATTAATAAAAATGGATGAAAGACCTCAATGTGAGACAGGAATCCATCAAAATCCTAGAGAAGAACATAGGCAGTAACCACTTTGACATCGGCCACAGCAACTTCTTTCAAGATACATCTCCAAAAGCTAGTGAAACAAAAGCAAAATGAACTTTTGGGACTTCATCAAGATAAAAAGCTTCTGCACAGCAAAGGAAACAGTCAACAAAACAAAGAGGCAACCTAAGAAGATGTGGTATATATATACAATGGAATATTATGCAGCCATCAAAAGGAATGAGATCTTGCCATTTGCAACAACGTGGATGGAACTGGAGGGTATTATGCTGAGCGAAATAAGTCAAACAGAGAAAGACATGTATCATATGACCTCACTGATATGAGGAATTCTTAATCTCAGGAAACAAACTGAGGGTTGCTGGAGTGGGGGG